>NC_137786.1:127773102-127928102 GCF_963383645.1 Muscardinus avellanarius | reverse complement strand
TTGCAAAGGGCCTCGCTAAGTAGCTGAGGCTGCCCATGAACCGCAATCCTCTGATCTCAGCCTCCCGAATGCTGGGATTATAAGCGTGCACTACCATGCCCAGCATGTTTATGCTCAAAGTTGTCCTTCATCATCTGTTTTACAAATGCTTTCCAGACTTTAATAATGCTTTTTAGGATATCAAACACTTCAAGAAATTTCTACTTGCAAGGAGTATAATAGTAATGTAGTACCCTAGCTGGTGGAGTCTGCAATTAATCCTGTCAGCATATGCAGGGTATCTATTGCGACTTGCATCTCTGGAAGCTGCATATTTACAAACCCTTCCCTCAAGTCTTCCTCGTGGCCCTGCTCTGTTGAGCCATTAATCTAAATTACTGAAATTTTATCACAGAGTTCTGTGTCTGGATCCCTTGTGTACATTGGCCAGGTGGGCTAACTAAAGGCACCTGGATTTTTCTAGATGGGCCACTTTTCAACAATTGCACATAGCACTCTTAATTCTCCATTCCTCAGTGATGAGTTGCAGGATGGCTAGGAACTAATTCAACTATGGCCAAATTTCAGGATTTCGGCATTGCTTACCACCTGGAATCTCAAGACTGATTCTCGTCTTACTTATTGAAATATTTATCTTGTTAGGCATTTTACACACCTTATCAATGTTAACATCCAAACTATCTATACAAAGTAACTTTTTTTGCAGTACTGGAGAAGAAACCCAGGTGCATTCTACCTCTGAGCTACACCCCAGCCCAAATATTTTTTCTTTATTTTGAAACAGGGTCTCACTAAGTTGCAAAGGGCCTCATTAAGTAGCTGAGGCTGTCTGCAAACCGTCATCCTCCAGTCTCAGCCTCCAGAATGTTGGGATTACAAGTGTGTGCCACCATGCCCAGCTTTAAAGAGACTATTAATGATTCCCATTTTATAAATGGAAACATTGAGACTCCATGTGATCGAAAAATTCGTCCAAACTATCACAGCTGGTAATGTGGAAAGGACTGGGATTTAAAGCTCCATCGACATGACATAGCTTTTGCTAGTGAAGACTGCACTGGGTAGTAGTAGTAGACAGGCTATCTCTCAGGATGCCTGGGTTTAGAATCCTGATTTTCCTTTTTCCACTGTACCAACTTGCAATTAATACATGCAGTTATTAAATAACCACTGCTACTCAGCCACTTCAAATCCTGCTTTTCTTATCAGTGAAACTAAGATAACAACAGCTGCTTCATAACATTAATTTAAGGATCATATGCGCTACCCCAAGTAAAATGCTTAGCACAGTGACTGGAACATGATATAGAAAACATACAGCACAATTTGGCTATTAGTAATGTTATTATTGTTATTATTGCCATCCCAATCCTTGGAACTATATTTCACTTAACAAATTAGACCTCTTTTTCATTAAGGCCTCCAGAGCCAGGGTGTGCTGCAGAGGCCTTAGCTGCTGAGGCTCCTCACTGAAGTCTGGTAGAGCTTGGAGTCAATTGCGTACCTAGACTAGCGATGCATATCACTTACAAGACTCTGAAGAAGACTCTCAACTAGCAAGCCCTGCCCTTGATCTCCTGTATGTTCTCAGCTTCATTTAGTACTATCTATTGCTGGTATTTCTTTGAATCAAGTCTTATCTTAATAGCTCCTTCTATAAAATTAAAATGCTCCCATTGCCTAAAATGAACATTCATTGCAAAATTCCACCCTGCTCTCATGTTTAGGTATAGAATTCCCCTGAAGATCTCAGGTACTAATGTTTAGAGTTGATGCAATTAAGTCAGGAGGGTTGGAATCTCACCAGTAGATAAATCTGTTGTGATGTATATACCATGGTCTGGTTGTGTGGCTAGAGAAGGTGGGTCCTTGGTGGCCTTTGGGATTGTGCTTGTGTCTTTGAATTTCCTTGCTTGCTTGCTTGAACTTGCTTCTGGCCACCATAATGTGAGAGCTCAGCCTCACTGTCTCTTTCTCTCTTCTTTGTCCTGGCATGCCTGAGCTCCATATCCTGGCCTCACATGGACTAAATCAGAATCACACACACACACACAAAAAAAAAACCCCCAAAAAACTGGGAGCAACTAAGTCTTTCTTCTTCTAAGTTGTTTGGTCAGTTGCTTTGAATTGTAGCAGTAAGGGTGTTGACTGAGACAGCTGCCATTTACATTTCTAAAAGATATTCTCAATCTACCTTTCTAAGTTTTAATCCTACTACTATAGACACCCATTCATGCTACAAATCGATTATCAATAATTTTGTGGATGTTTGTGTAGGCTGCCCTATCCAGTGCTTTTCTGAAAGTCTTCCTCTGAATGCCCTTGCTCAAATGCCTCTGTATCTACATATGTCCACGTCATTGTCCTTTAAGACTCCATTTAAAGGTAAATTCTTTCAGAAGCTTAACTAGTCCTGCATACCAAGCCATAAGTAACTGAGATCATGTACAAAAAGCATGATATGTATAAGGCCTGAGCCCAGCTCTAGGACAGACAAAGGAACAATAATAACTTGACCCAGTAGCATTGCCTTGAAATATAGACCATTGCAAACTAGCAAATTGTTTATCTGTTGTTCTCCCTACTTCTTCCAGTAATTTCCAGAGGTGTAAACTGTATAATGAGCCAGGCTTTTATTAGACACAGAAGTTGGAAGGAATTATACTTAAGAAGATTATTTGATAAAATGTGTTTTATTTCATAATATAGAAGGCTATAAATCAGTCAAAACAAACTTTGTGCAAGTTATTTCCTATATTAAGTGTCATCAATGTATATACGATTCATTATTTTGGCTAACGACATCGCCACAGTGCTGGTTACCCAATGCAACTCTGTTCTGCATAATTCTGAGAAAGACATTCGCAATGACATAGCCTAGATTTCTCTCATAAAAGAATATCACTCTATGTGGTCATTGTTGTCTGTACCATTCAAATTACTCTCATCATGACCTTCTTTTATTGAAGACATTTTGCTCATGCCTAATCTTTTACATTTGATTTTAAGTTTCTGGAAGTCAGGAATCATGTCTTACTTAAATTTGTCAAATGTCACAAGGCCCTCTAAAAACTCCTACAGAAATTAGCCACACAGGTAATGCTTTCTGAACCTTGTTGAAAAATGCTGAAAGTTAAAATGAATTTAATGACTTTGGAGTCAATGTATCTTAGACTTGGTTTGACGATTCTCTCTGCTGGTAAATAACACTGAAATCCAATAATATCCATTGTATAAAATTGTTGTGAAGATAAATAGGATGAGGTTTGTAAAATACAGTCTTGGTGCATACCACATAGTAAATAAAGCATTATAATATATGTGTTTTTAATTTTATGTGACAGAATAAAAATTTGAACATATCATTGACATTTTCCTTCACTGTTCTCGAAAGAGAATTCTGGTATTGCCTTCGTAATTTTTATTTCCAAGACTTCCAAAAAGAGCTATGCTTTGTCACATATAACTCAATAACTCTTTTGGGCTCCTTTTAGTGAAGAATAGGAGAGAAGGAGAAATGGAAGAAAACAAATAGCACTTAAGCAAAGATGGGGAGAAGTCTAAATGTGGCAAAAGGGAGTGATGCAAGTTGATGGGGAAAAAGGTAATTTGGGAATTATTTTCGGTGGTCTTTGCATTCTCTAGTACTTATAAGTCTGGCCATCGGCTCTATATTTCCTTCTAAAGATCTTCAGTTATTTTTAAATTACTCCTTTGGCTGGTTTGAGACTGGAATCTATAAGTCACAAAGTTTTAAGCAGCAAATACATGACTAAATGACAAATTCTACACAATTCTTCAATTCTCCATAATATAATCAAGAATACACTTGAAGTCAGATGAAGTCTTATTTTTATGCAGTGCTAAGGATCAATCTTAGGGCCTCCTGCATCCTGTGCAAAAGTACCACTGAGCTACATCCTCAGCACTAACAACACACTTGACAGGAAACCAAGCGAATCAGTGTTTTGTCTCAAAAATAAAAACAGAATGTTGGGTGATGGACCAACCTGCAACTGCAAGGATTGACTTGTGGTCTTGATGATTGACTTGGAGGAAAAAAGGAAGTATCTGAGCTGAGCATGATGGTGCATGCCTGTAATCCCAGTACTTGGGAGGCTGAGAAAGGAGGATTGCAGGTTTGAGATCAGCCTCACCAAGTAGTGAGACACTCATCAATCTAGTGAGACCCTGTTTCAAAATAAAAAATAAAATTGGGCTGGAGTTGTAGAGCTTAGAGTTAGTATGATTCTGCCTTCAATCTTCAGTATGTATGAAGAAACAAACAAACAAACAAACAAACAAATATTCTGAAGGTCCCAGAATGTTGCAGAAGTTCTTCATGGGGCATTTTTTTAAATCTATATGTTGGTGCTGATGTATTTAATCTTTAAAAGTGAGGCTTACAGATTTATGAATTACTTTGTGAGGTCTTTAGAAGATTAACTAACATTACTGCAAGGATCAACACTGGCCTGTAATCCCAGACTCTCGGAAGGCAGAGGAAAGAGGATCACAAGTTCAAGGCCAATATGAGCAACATAGCCAGATCCTATTTCAAACTAAAAAAAAAACACAACATAGAGCTGGGGCCGTATCTCAGAGATAGAATGGCCTGGGGTTCAATCCTTAATAATACACAGAGAGAGAGAGAGAGAGAGAGAGAGAGAGAGAGAGAGAGAGAGAGAGAGAGAGAGAGAGATATCTGGGTAAAGTAGCTTATGCCTGTAATCCCAGTACTTGTAATGCTGAAACAGGAAGATCAATTTTGAGGCCAGCCTTAGCAAATTAGAGAAACCCTCAGCAACTTAGCAAAACCATGTTTCACCATAAAAATTAAAATAAGTGTGTAAGTGTAGCTCAAAGTTAAAAGACCCCAAAGCTTAAGCCCCATTACCACAAAAATAAATAAATACTAGGAGTATAGCTTGGCAGCAGAATACCCCTGGGTTCAACCTCAAGTACCAAAAAAATGCCCCTGGGTTCAGTACCTCATAACACCCCCCCCACACACACACGCATGCATGCATGCACATACACACATAGAAAAAGACAACAGGATTGAAAAAATTTACTTTGAGTATAATTTGAGAGGTTACTTTTCTTTTCTGTTTTTTTTTCCTCAACAATCAAAGGTTTACTGAAATTCCAGGACCCTATGATAGGATGTTATCTATGCTCATTTGTTCAACAAATATTTACTGAGATCCTGGAGCCGGGGAAAGCCAGCCAAGTGCTGTGTACATGTATGTCATCATCACTATAAACTACATTATAATGTGAAACTATAATGCACCAATTAAAGTATAAAATAATAATAACAATAATAACAGTTGCTAAATGTAGTATGCTTATGGCTATACTGAATCCTCCAAACAAATTTATATAATAAATCATGTTACCATTCCCATTCCAAAGATCAAAAAACTGAGGTTTCCAAAAATGTAGAAACTAAGCTTAAGACAGCTAGATAGTGGTGCTAGGAGTGTGTGATTGCAGGCCATGGGCTCTCAGCCATGCAGTGCTAAAATGGCCATTGCATATAACCACAGGTGTCCTGAAGAATGTCTGTGGGATTCTTTATAGGACTGAGTACTTATTTTTCAGGACTCAGTACAAAAAAATGCCCCTTGTCCATACATACGTTAAGCATTCTGAGATGGCAACAATAGAGCATTAAACCACGCCTCGGTCCTTCCAAGTGTGGCAGCTGTATGACTCTGAAGTCATCCGTGCATGAAGCCATTTCTGGCTCTTTTTTCCCCCCAGTACTGGAGATGGAACCCAGGGGCATTCTACATCTGAGCTACACCTCTAGCCCTATTTTTTAGCCATTTTTTATTTTCCAAAACAGAGTCTCACTGAGTTGCGGAGAGCCTCACAAAGTAGCTGAGGCTATCTTCGACCCACGATCCTCTGGTCTCAGCCTCCCAAATGCTGGGATTACAAGCATGCGCCACCATGCCTGGCCAGTTCTGGCTTTCTGATTCACTCATCCTGTGGACTTAATTCCCACAAGGACAGGATTCCTGCTATGGTTTAGGTAAGAGTCCAAAATACCCATGTGGTACAGATGTGGACCCCAGCCTGGTGCTATTGGGAGGTGGTGGAAACTTTAAGAGGTGGGGCCTAATTGACAGCCTTCTGATCTCTTGGGACATGACACTGAAGACTCTGGGACCCTGGTCCCTTTTTTGTCCTCCCTTTTTTGCTCCTAGCAGAGTGTATGTGTGTGTGCATGTGTGTGCGTGTGTGTGTGTGTGTGTGTGTGTGTGTGTGTTACTGAGGATTAAACCCAGGAGCTACATCCCTAAACAATTTATTTTATTTTTTTGAGACGGTCTTGCTATTTTTCTTAGAATCTTGCTAAATTGCCGAGGCTATCCTCCAATCTGGGATCCTTCTGTTTCCGCCTCCCACGTACTGGAGTTGCAGGTGTGCTCCACTATGCCAGGCCTGCTTCCTGCCTTCTGACATCCATTATTGTGAGATTTGGGAGTTAACAATGCTGTGCATTATTACATAAGTAATATTTTTTACCCACAACAGTGCTACATTTTGAATATAGCCGTCCACGCTGATAGAATAGCGTGCCATACTACACATTCTCTCTATTGTGTTTATTCATTTATTTTCCAGGATACATTCCCTGAGCACCTCGTCCCGTGGCAGCTAGAAGCTTTTACAAAATTTAGGGGACACATATATTATCTGTAGCTGCCCACAACTACTGGCATTAAAACTCTACTTACTGACACAGCACAGGACCTTCTCCTGCTGGATTTATCAGAAGTCAGGCTAGCTACCGAAGCATTTCCTCCTGGCCTCCACTTTCCCAAAGCATTCCAGAGGCTGAGAGTCTAGCCAGCCCTATGAGTCCAAAGGAGCCATTTGGGCATAAATCTTCATATAGAAAGCATCACTAAAATCAATAGAATTTGGCAGGCCCTATCATATATCAAAGAGTGAGGAGAACAGGAAAGAAGTAGCCATCACCCTCTGTGGCTTTAAACCATAGTTCATTCACCTGCCACTCAAGCTGGTCTCCAGGTGAGGAAATGTTCTTGCTTTATTCCTGGAGTGACCATATATCATGGGTTTCCATGGACAGTCTCAATTTCAGAAATTCTGTCCCATGGTCCCCATGAGCATACTGGGCTTGTCAGAATCGTGTTCTGATTTGGGGACTGAGGAAATCTGTCCTCTCTAATTTTTTTGCATTATATTCATAATAAAATGGAGCTGTAGATGCTTGCATGAGTTTTTTTAAACCTACTTGGGCCTCAAAATGACTTATCTGAAAAATATTGGAAAACCCAGGAGGATGACTAGATCCGTTATATCTTGCTAATTTTCTTTCAGAAACAAAACACATTTTTCAGATTTAAAATTTTTATTTTCAATATTATTTTTGTTGATGAACTATAGTCTTGGTAAGACATGATGTTGTGATGTATGTACATATACAATAAAATCAAAACAATGGACATCTTCATCACCATGTTCACATGCCGTTTTCTGTGGTTAGACATTTGACATTTGTTCCCTGTTACTTTTAAATATGTAATACATTATTTTTTTAAAATATTGGGGGAACCTTGGGGGAGTCTACCACTAATTTATACTTCCAGCTCTATTTTATTATTTATTTTGAAATAGGGTCTCACTAAGTTACCATGCACACTGGTCTCAAACCTATGGTCCCCTTGACTCAGCCTCCCAAGTACTATAATACCTCATTACTTACCATGGCCACACTGCTTTGATCTTGAAACCTATTTATCCAAAATGTTTACATTTTGATCAAAAACTCCTCATTTCCTGCTACCCTACCCAACTCAGCTTCGGGCAGCAAGCATTCTACCTACTACCTTCGTAGGTACTGTGATACGGAGGTGATACTGTGTGCCGCTTGTTTTTCTGTGCTGACTACTTTCACTTCGCATAACTTCTTCCAGACTCGCCCAAGTTGTCACAGATGACAGAACTTCCCCCTTTTTGAAGGCTGGATAGTATTCCATTGTGTGTTTTTGTTTGTTACATATTACATATTCTTTATCCTTTCACCTATTGATGGATACTTAGGTTTTCCATATTTTCACTACTGTGAAACATGTTGAAATGGACACTAAACTACAGGTATCCCTTTGACATACTGATTTCAGTTCCTTTGGATGCACACTCAAAAGTAAAATCAATGGGTCATATGATAGTTCTATTCTTAGTTTTTTTTTTTAGGAACTTGCATATCATTTTTATAAGGGCTATATTAATTTGTATTCCCACCAGTGATTTCCCTTTCATCTGCATCCTCTCCAACACTGCCTTTCATCTTTGGTAAAAATCATGCTCATGCATTTTAACTAGTATCATATATGCAACCACAACATGTACTATCAATTAAAGATGCTCTATTTAGATCGTGCGACTCTCTGCTCAAGCACCTGAGATCGGGGTCTTCTAAAGCATTATATTTGAAAACTCAAATTCTGAAACATGCAATCTGAAAATATTTGTGCTGCTTATTTCTAAGTTTCCTTCCAACTCTAACAAAAGCTGTAGAACCCCGAAAGCTTGCCGAGTCCAAAGGAGCTGGGAGGTCAGGGATGGGCACAGCCAGAGAAAAATACCTCGGGCAGCAGGGACAGCTCCTCCAGAGGCTCTTGCCCACATTACCTACCAACAGTGCTAAAGTATAACCACTCTGGCGCATTTTCTAGTGCACTGAATAACTAGAGAGAAGTGGCTTTTGATTAACCTGAAAGCAAAAGGGCAGTAACAATCAAGGAAACTTTTTGTTTTGTTTTGTTTGAGCATAAGACCGGAGTTCTAGGCTTGGTTCTGCCACAAATTAGCTGGGCAAGTCAAATCTGCCTGGTTTTCACTTCTTCAACTATAAAATTGTTCTTTTGTAACTGGATTGTTACACTAAGAGATGTAAAAATATCTTATTAGGAGTTCTATCCCATTTCTACACCTAAGGACAGGGAAAAAGAACATGTGTTTTTCCTCTTTCTCATTTTCATCCCAACATAACCCTGAGCTTCATTCCATTACCTGGTACATTCTGATTGCCCTTGCCTGAGGTTCAAGAGCTATAAACAGCAGTTTCACAGGGGAAAAGAAAGTAATTCTCTCACAGTTGATAGAAAGGCCAAGAGGAAAGGCACAGGTTTGGAGTCACATAAACTTGGGCTAACTCATTCACTTGCTACTTAGAGAATAGGACTTGGGTGGGATGGAGGATGTTCAAGGAGCTGAAATCCTATTATAAAGTATTCACATGTGAAGAGAAAGATAAGTTAGAAAACACAAAGGCAATCCTCACAATAGATTCAGCAGAATTCCCTGGTTCACACATCAATACAAAACTTTGGCTATTTTAGCTTTGGTCACTACTTGCTGTATAGTCAGTGACCAATCAGGATTTCCTGGGAATCCAAGATGCAGGCAAAATCCACAGCACTGACAGTAGTCATCCCATCCATGATGCTGCTTCTGTGGTTCCAGTTACCCATGCTCAACCAGGGTTCAAAACCATTCCATAGGAAATTCTAGAAATAAACAATTTATATGTATTAAATGTTTTTATTGGAATATATTGGTTTCATTTTTCTCTTTTATTGTTAGTTATCATTATTAATCTCACTGTACCAAATTTGCCTTTCTCTGTAAGTTTTATTTATTCATACTTTTATTGAAGTATTTATTTATACACCAGAGTGAGATTCAAAATGATACCAACATGTCTGCACACATCATGGGGCGTGTTCTCTTCTGCCATCACCTTTCTTCTCCTCTCTCCCCATCCATGTGAGTGAACTTGACAGCGATGTCTTTATATATGGACACAACACTATTTGAACTGTTTTCTTCCTCACCCCTCCATGTTTCTCTCTTCACCTCCCCTCTATGGGTCTCTCTCCTCATTTATCTGATGTCCTTTTTGTCTCCTATTTTATCCCTAGCTTCCAAATATGAGAAAAAACATACACCCTTTGACTCTCTGAACCTGGCTGATTTCACTCAGAAGAATATTCTCTAGTTCCAGCCATTTCCCAAATGTCATATTATTGTTCTTTTTTCCACAGGTACATATGTATGGAAAAGAACATTGGCAAGAAGGGGCACATGAGTCCACGTAGACACAGAACCTAGTTCACAGTGAGGGCGGTTTAAATGTGAGTTGTTATTATTCCAGGGATTGCCTTCTTAAAGCCATGATGAAATAGAGGGAGATATTATGAGGTGTCTGGAAATGGTGGCTGAGAAATACATGTTTATTTATGCTCTTTATTCAGGGAATGATTTAAGGCAGCTGGTTGTTAATTGCTTTCTTCAAGTATCCATATCCATAACAGCTGGCATGAACATAAATATATAAATATATGGCAGAAAATAGTGAGAGATGTGCATACTCCAAAAGCTGGGTATACCCCAGGTGAAGATTAAACTGCTGATATTGTTGACTGGCTAATCTTCAAGTCAGATGGGACTGAGGAAAGCGTTAACTTAATGTGTTTAGCTCATTTTTTTGAAGTTTTTCATTCTATGGATTCTAGTTAGGGTTGTATTTGAGACTGAGATTGGTTTCAGGATAAACCCAGAAACAACTCTGTGTGTGTGTGTGTGTGTGTGTGTGTGTGTGTGTGTGTGAGAGAGAGAGAGAGAGAGAGAGAGAGAGAATATGTGTGTGTGTGTGTTCTGTTTCAGCCCGTTATTTTTTTCTTATTAAGATCATATGAGAGAGGTTGGCAAGATTTTACTACATATTGATTTACAAAGAATCTTTATGGGAAAAGTCCTGATCAAAAGAGCCAAAGGATTACAAAACTTCCTGCATCCACGGAATGAGGATATGGGTGGCAGGATCTAAGTAGTCTCTCTGGGAAGTTTTTAATATGGCCAAAATTCCTATGTAAGCAAAGTGTTGGCGAGTGTGGATTTCCTGAATAAATATACAGTTTATCTGAGGAAGCAAGACCTGGAGACTAAAGCATAAGTCTTGGAGGCACTCAATCTCTTAACCGATCATGAACACTGATCTAAAACATGGTTACTTTTAAATCATTTCACCTCTCCAGGATTTTATGTGAAAAGGAAGGATTAAAGATGCCATCTTGCTTCAGTAAAGCTCTGGTACAAATTAATTATGGTTTATAAATGACTGCAAAGGACTGTTACCCAGAAATATATATGACAAAAGGATGTTTACATATCACACATGCCCCTGTCAGAAGATAAGTAGATGCCAGAGGAAATTGATGACAAATATCAGCAGACAAAGCATTTAATCTGGGACCAAGGGAAAGGTGGTGATCCCGAGGATGAAAGATAGTTGAGCACACAGGGAATATGAGTTTCTGATTTTTCAAAGAATATGTAGGCTCCAGGAGCTAGAGGTAGGGCTACTGACTAGGGACTATAATCTCAATTGGTAGAATTATACACGGTTGCCAAACATTCATTTGTTCATTTAAATTCTCTTCAAATTAATATTGAGGAGAGACAATGGGTCAAGCAATGAACTATGTGCCAGAAACACCAAATCTAGTGACACATGTTTACTCTTTATTTCAAGAAGCTCACAATCTAGGGGCGGAGACCAATATGTAGAACAATGACAAACGTAGGCCTACACATTATGGCAGAATGATACACATAAGTGCTGTAAAAGCAAGAGAGAGATGCACTTGGTTCAGTCAGACAGAGCTGAGAGCGAGACGCTTGGAGATGATGTCTGAGTTGAAATGGAAAGCTGACTCACAGTTTGCCCGACTGAAGAGGTTCAACATTTGAAATAGCTCTAGGCCAGCCAAGTTCAGAAGCCAAAAGACTGAGCCTCTATCTTCTTATGCTTATAAAATTATGTGAGTTTTCTCTCTGGTTAGGGAGGTTAAAATTTGACTAGAAACTGCTCCATATGGAACATGGAAGCTAGATTACAGGGTATCAGGATTTCTCAGAAATGTTCATCTTACAAATTTTCCAAAGCTCTTTTCCAGACTCCTGTATGTTCCTCCTCAACTAGAGGGGTCCCAACTTTTCATCTTTTTTAGGATGGTCATCTCTGTAAGAATCCAATTAAAAATATCCTGTGAGCCGGGCGTGGTGGTGCATCTTGTAATCCCCATGCTTGGGAGGCAGAGACAGGAGGATTACACAGGTTTGAAGCCAGCTGCGCTGGCTTAAGAGACTCTGTTTCCAATAAATGTATAAAATAGGTCTGGGAGTGTAGTGTAGCCCGGAGATAGAAGGGTTTCCAGGAACACCAATACCACCAAAAAAAAAAAAAAAAATATATATATATATATATATATATATATATATTCTGTGCCTAAAGGAAGTTTAAGAACTACTGTATAAGCCAGTTGTGGTAACGTATGCCTATAATTATAGTAATTGGAAGCCTGAGACAGGAGGATAACAAGTTCAAGGCCAGCCTCAGCAATTTAGTGAAACCCTGTTACAAAATGAAATAAAATAATAAAATAAAATAATAATAACCAATAAAGAGGAGGAGGAGAAGGAGAAGAAAATAGGGTTGGGATGTGGCTCAAAGGTAGAACACTCCTGGATTCAACCCTCAGTACCAAATAATAGTAACAACAGCAATGCGCATGTTTGTGCAGACCTGTAACACCAGTATGTGGAAGGCTGAGATAAGAGAATGGCAGGTTTGAGACCTATCTCCACAACTTAGCGAGACCCTCAACAACTTAGTGAAACCCTCTTTCAAAATATAAAATGACTGGGGGTGGCCTGGCTTAGGGGTAGAATGCCCTGCAATTAAATTAAATTCCTAGTACTGTTACTACTACTACTACTACTACTACTACTACTACTACTACTGATGATGACAAATAAGTAGCAAAAATAAAATAAATTAAAACCACTGCATACTGCTCAGAAAAAAAAGTGGCTCAATGAAAGAACAGACCACATGTTTGAGGGTCAGTTCTCCTGTCCTCAGCTTCTGTCCAGATCAGAGCCCTCCTGACTGATTCTCTTTGGCTTCCCAGGACCTTGACAGTACAATATAGTGTTAGCAAATGAGAACAACTTCACGCTTAATGCCTCCCGGCCAGCATGTGCACTTTATTTCGATTGTTAAATTTTCCTTAAGAAGTGAAAACCTGACATTTGGAGCACTGGGCAGTTTTGTAGGGAAGGTGGTTTGAATGATGTACTGAAGGGATCCACCTCCTCTGTTTATAAGAGTTTATCCTGTCTGTCGCTCCAAACAGATTTTGAGCTTTCTTTTCATGTATGGGCACACAAACACACAAAAACAATGGTCAAAGTAGTGAGCCCTGGATCCTCCTAGCCGCAGCTGCCAGTGGGTCTCCATGACTTGAACATCTGTGTGATCAGGAACTCAGTGTCATGCAGGAAGACGATGTGTTGGATAGAGAAGGAGCAATGGGGAGAGAGCAAGAAAACAAAATAGAGGAACCGACACCAAAGGAAATAGACATTCAGGGAGCTTAAGAGGCTTTCCCCATCCCCAGAAAGGAAGGTCACAAAAAAATAGTAAACTTCAGGGAGCTTAATAGTAAACTTAGACCACTTTTCTACTTTTTCTCATATCATTCAACATTCTCACTCCTGTTACCTAAACACTTCACACACAAAACTTAGAGGAAGAAAGGTTTATTTGCTCACAGTTCAGATCTTCCAACACACACACACACACACACGCACGCACGCACGCACGCACGCACGCACATACTCACACACACTATATAAATACAATATATTATGGAATATTTCATACCAATATTGGTACCAACACTGGTATGGAATATTCCATGGAATACTGACTGCCAAGCAGGAGGCAGGGATGTAGACCCTCAGGGCATGATAGTGGGGAGCAGAGAGGAAAGAGTCAGAGAGACATATGCTGCAGCGGGACGAGGCCAGGACACACACATCGCCCCCATTCCTGCCCCCAGGGGCCCTTCCCCAGCTTCCAAGTTTTGTCTCGCATGGCTCCCTCCAATGTATGAGGGCTGGGGAAGATTTTAAATCCAAATTATAATGTTCATAATGCTAGAAAATTACTCCCCTTGGAATAATTGATATAATGGAAGTGATAGAGAAAGGAAGAGAAAAAGGAGGTGTTGGGGGGGGGAGGGAGAGAGGGAGAGAGAGAGAGAGAGAGAGAGAGAGAGAGAGAGAGAGAGAGAGAGAGAGAGAGAGAACTTCCCCCACAAAATTGCTTTTACTTAACAGTTTAGGTCAGTTTCAACTAGGTCACAAGGATGTGTATCTTCAGAATAAAGTCTTTAATCGGCTGATGGATATGAAAAAATAAATTACTGTGGCAAAATGTAATAAACGTTAAAGGGAAAATGATGAGGGTAATATAACTACATTGATTTAACTAGGATGATATAGAGGAATTGTCTGTTTTATAGGTTTCTGGATGTCTATTAGTGGCTCTGTATTAAGGAATAGGGCTGTTCTCTTGATATACTTAAGAGCTGTCAGTAATTCCTATTTCACAGTCTGCTGCTTCAATTCAGAAAGTGTGTTCCAGCCCTTGGTGACCCCATCCGGGAGGCATTGGAGGGTGACCAGCTGCCAAAGGTTTGCGTTCAGGCAGCTATCAGGTAAGCAGCTGTATTATTCAAAATTGGGCTGCGTTTAAGAGAAGCCCATCACTCCAGCCACCTCTCACTGCCCTGCCCCCTTGCTGGACCACAGTGTCATTTGTTTTAATCACTCTGCACCGGACTCATTATGTCCTGATCTTTTCTGGAGAGAGTAGCCTTCTTGGTGGATGAAAATGGTAATTGAGGACATTTAGGGAGCAGGCACCATGCCAGTCCCTGGGGGTATACGTCCCCCAGAGATAGGGCACCTTCGCAGGATGAAGCAAGAGACATGAGCTTCGGGCAGAATGTCATTTTTCCACTATGATAATGTCACTGACCTACAAAAAGTATCCTACAGTTTCCCTACGGCCCATGGAATTAAGTCCAAATTATCATCAGAAAAAGAAGGAGGAAACTGGTCTCTGGTCACTTTCAAGGCACCACTCACTGCCCTACACGTCCCAATGTCAACTCGCTTAATACGCACATTAGTGCTTTATAAGTAAGATGGCATTTGTGGGTCCCCCTATCAGAGACCCAGACTAATGATCCACTTTGCTCCTTTAAACATAAGTCTCTTTAATAATACATTCCTCACGCTTTCTATAACACAGATCACCTGGCTTGTTTCTAAGTCTTTAGAGCAGGAGGCAGTACTGAAAGTCTCTAGACCTTGCTTTGCAGCACCAGGCTGTGCATCCTTGATCCAAGCATAAATCCTCTCTGGGTTCCAGTGATATTCTCAGCAAAGGTGAGGTTATTGGACTTCACATACACAAACAAAAAAAGAAAAGTTTGTCACTTAATCTTTACCCAGCCCTGCAACATAAATAGCTCCCCATTGTAAAATCTCAAAACCACAGTTTTGAGAGGCATGGCATTGTTTGTTCAAGGGAGCCTCTCATTCCTGGGATGCATTATTTAATCATCAGAGTTAATAAGGGAGCAATCCTGAATCCAAAACAGGTATATCTTATTCAGAACTTACACAACTTCTGTTCAGTTTGCAGCAGAAACTTTTATACCTGTATTTTCAAAATGAACATGGCCTCTTTAAGCTGCTTAAAATAAACCAGTGTCCAGAGTGACTGCTAGTGGTAATTTAGTAAAGATTACTAGATGCATAACCTCAGTACCCGATGCTAATCAGTCTAGTGGTTACAGGCCCCAAACATGGATTTAGGGTTAGGGAAGAAGTCTCTTCAAACCCTTTCCTAGAGAAAGAAGCCATGGAAAGTTCTTCCATGGTGATAGCAGACTAATCACAGGGGTTGCCAAACAGTTTCCAGCAGGAAAAAAAAAATATAGTTGGTGATGGAGAATTCTTTCTAGGCATACATTAGTTGTCCATTGCTGCATAAATAATTGCTCTGAAATGTGTAAGCCACAGTTCCTGGGCCTCGAGAACTTGGAAGCAGCTTGGCTGGGAAGCTGCAGCCCCATGCACTCTCGACACAGGCTTCAGGCTGTGTTCTCAAGGTGGTTGGTTTGTATGAGTGGCAAGTTGGCACCGAATTGACGGGAGTCTTCGCTTCTTTGCTAGGTGACCCACCGAGGGCAGCTCTGGTGTCCTCCTTACATGACCTACAGGACCGACCGCAGACTTGCCCCAGAGAGAGTGATCTAAGAGAAAGCAGGACAGAGCCCACATGTCTTTATGACCAGGTCTCTGAAGTTGCACACCCGGGTTTCCACACTATTCTATTGTGTAAAGAGCCAGCTCCCATCAATGTGAGAACAGAATAAAAAGGACATAAATCCCGGGGAACAAGGATCACTGGGGCCACACAATAATAGAATTATTTAAATACAGCTCATGTCAAAGTTAAGACACAGAAAAGGTTTCCTAGGCTGCTGCTCCCACACAAGGATTTAGGGTACAGAACCACCTGAGACTTCAGTACAAGGGTACATCAAATCTAGACGATTGAGTGGCAGGGTTAGAGTCAAAATAAGTGCAGCATTTACATTCTCTATTGGTTCTGGAATATAGTGGTGTAGTTTCAGGGAGTTGAAGGACTGAGCAGTCAGAAAGATCCCTGAAGCCCTTAAAATGAATGAGCAAGTAAAGGAACAGATTTTCAAACAGAACAAAGAAAATGGGATCCACCAGCAGAGAAGGAAAAAAAAATGTTGTTTTTTGTTTTGTTTCCAGAGACATCCAAGACAGTTTTGGTGAGATGTACGCCTCAACAGAAGGAACACTTTGAACTAGACAAAAGCTACCAGGCAGCCTGCAGCTTCCCACAGACGGAAAGCAAGAGGATTACAGCCTGAGAAATCAGGAGAGAAGCCAATCCTAACAGAGAGTTAATGGTCTCACTGAAAAAAGACAAAGAAAAAAAAATGCTCACCCCTGTGAGACAATTTATTTGTGAGGTCCCATGAAAGTTGGAAAACTAAAACCGAAAGTATATGTATCATCAGTCTCGCACAAGGAGGAAAGAGTGTGTTAGCACTGAAAACCTAGCTGCAAAGTTGAGCAGTGCTTAACACACTGTCATATTCTATCTCCTACTACTGAAACTCCTTAATAGAACTTTGTATCAGAAGCACGCTTCCACATTTCAGATGTTCCAGGGATCTTTATGAAGTAGGAGTAAGATGCTTGTAACATACCACAAAACTTCCTATTATGGGGAAATGGAAAGAAAATAAAACTTAACAAAAATGTTGAAATTGGTTAGTATATAAAAATAGAGTTGGATGGCCAGTTGTGGTAGCACAGGCTTGTAATCCCAGCATTCAGGAGACAGTGACTGAAGGATCATGCCTCAACTACTTAGCAAGGCCATTCGCAACTCAGTGAGATCCTGTTTCAAAAAAATAAAAAAAAGACTAAAAAATAAAGCTGGAGTGTAGTTCAGAAGTACAGTGCCCCTTGGTTCCATCCCCAGTACCACAAAAAAAAAAAAAAAACAGAGTTGGAGTTATGATAGGTATCAGTGGGAAAAGCCAAGTACAGACAGGGTGTCTTTACTTATGTTAGGGGCTCTGTAGCCAGTAGGCCCAAGGTAAGAATCATAATTCTATCACTCACAGAATGTGGATCTTGTTCACATTTTAATCTATATATGCTGAGTTTTGTATCTAAAAACCATCACATTTGTAGTAGCAAACTCATAGAGTTACTGGGATCTTTAAATGAGTTACTACTTCTTAGTGATTTATCTAGTGCCAGGCAGATACAGTTGTGTGCTGTATAACGATGTTTTTGGTCAATGATGAACTGCATATAGGACAATTTACCCATAAGATTATAAGGGTGCTGAAAGTTTCTCATCACCTAGTGACATCTCAGCTACTGTAACACAGATGAATGCAATATTCAAATGTTTGTGGCGATGCTGGTGTAAACAGATCCACTGAACTGTCATTTGCATGAAAGTATTGTGTATAGTACAAAGTATATTGTAATCTTGAGTACCGATGCTACTAGTTTAAGCTTAACTATATTGTAACTTTAATCATTATTTTAGAGTATATTTTTCTACCTATATAAAAAGTTTACTTTTAAACATTACACCATGCCTCTTATATTTATAAACATCACTTATTGCATCATATTCCCTCGCTTTTGACTTCTCTCATGTCGTTGCGTTCATCATGGGCCCAGGAGCAATAAATTAAGGCATATGTTTACTCAGCATGTAGCCTAGCTGTATAGAAGGCTAGAGAACCACAGTGCATTTCTCAGAATATATCTCCATCGTTAAATAGAACATGACTGTAACATATGCATTTGATAGATGATAGTTTTCATTAGATTAGTCAGTTCTTTGTTTTCTGGGAACCAAACCCAGCATATGCTATGCAAGTGCTCTACTCATTAGCTATATATATTTCTACCTAACATCAGTTCATACTATTAGAAAACCGCTACCTATTTCAATATTAGTTTTGCCTTCATTATTTTAACAAGATATTCAAATAAGTTATGAAAAAGGATGTTTTAATAAAAATAAGTGTTGGATAAGAACAACCATCTTATGTTTCAGGAAAATACACTCTGAATACTAATCTGGACCTCATTAAAATTACACACTACCACTCCCTGGCGGCTGCATGGCTATCTGGAAGAGAAAACACCTTTGAGGTTAAAAGTGAAAAAAAAAAAAAAAAAACTGAAATCCTTATGTGAGTCTAAAGGGCTATTATCCAAATGGTGTAATTCTATAAGAATTAGAAAGCTACAAAGCATCTTTTTCTAAATTCCTTTCAAAAATGTGAAGAGATATCATTGAGCTTATCAGTATTGTGATCTTCTTAGCTCATTCATCTACCAGGCTTTGACTGCTGAAGCCCATCATCCCAAGTCTTTTCCAAAACAATCTAGGCCAATGTAGCTGTCAGGAGCAGTGTATTTGGTGTCACCTATAAAAAAAAAATTAAGAGAAGCGCTTTCCTGGTTTCTTTGCAATGTCCTTAGCAGATTGAAACACTTAGAAGACAGGGAGCTATAATACCTCACTCTGCACAGTTTGTGCTTGCAGCCAGTACCAGGCCTCAATATTAATAGATTATTCTATTCCAAGTGCTCTAGCTTGAGTGAATGAAAGTTAAACAGATGAAAAGGAAGTAGCAATTACTACTCAGACATGTTCTTGTGGACAGCATTAGTCCCTAGTGCCATTTGTTTTTAAGACTCTTAGTTGTCATTTACCTCTATCTTGCAAGAGAGTGAAGTGATACAGAATAAAGATGTTGACAACAGAAGAAAGAGCCCCTGGGGTTTGGGAAATGTCTTCTTCCATTGCCTAACTCAGATCAAAGCAGTATTCTCCAATGTACTTCCTTGATTAGACTTAGGATTGCTGCCTGAAAACATTCTCAGGCAAGGAAGAGGCAGCACCCATCCAAACAGATACACCAGCTCCATCCAAACAGATACACCAATATTCCCAGGCTCCATTGTGATGATCTGGTGATACTTTTGCTCACTTTACTCAGGGAAAGTTTTTAACCAATCTGCCAATCAGCTTTTACAAACCAGGTATATCTGAAAGCCTGTTCCCCTACCTCCAAAAGTACACTAAGTCAGAAACCCCAATGCATAGCTCAGAACTATTCATTTCACAAATATGTGTAGGGAATTCTAATATACAACCATCCCTAAGAGATAGTGACCTTACAGTAGGGAAAAATCCGTATCCAGAGGCTCTGGAGCAGGCAACATGGCTTTTCTGCTGCCCTTCACTATCCTCTGAAATGCTTAGTGTTGCATTTGTGCTTCTGAGCAGATGCAACTATACGAAGCCTCCTGCACTTCCTTGTTCCAATCATTCTTTTTATTTCCTCCCAAACCAAAGTAAGTTAGGCTACACTTCTCAGGACTGGGGCAGAATTGGACACCAAAAAACATATTTAAAGATGCAAGGCGCACATCAGAGATGAAAAGGGTAAGTTGCAAGTGACGCCACTGAAATACAAAAGACCATCAGAAACCACAACGATATGCCGACTGGTTTGCTAGTCCAGAAGAAATGAACAAATTCATAGACAGATAACCTTTCCAAGATCAAATAATGAAAACCTGGCCGGGCGTGGTGGCGCACGCTTGTAATCCCCGCGCTTGGGAGGCTGAGACAGGAGGATCGCGCAGGTTTGAAGCCAGCCTCAGCTACTTAGTGAGGCTCTCAGCAACTTTGTGAGACCCTGTTTCCAAATAAAATACTAAAAAAAGGTCTGGGAGTATAGCCCTGAGGTAGAAAGCCTCTGGGTTCCACCTCCAGTACCACCAAAACAAAAAACAAAAACAAAAAAAAAAAACAAATAACGAAAACCTGAATAGACAAATAATAAGCACGGAGGCTAATTCAGTCATAAAATCCTATCATCAATGAAAGGCACAGGACCTGATATATTTACTGCTGACTCCCACCATACATTTAAAGAAGAGCTCATATCAATTCCAATATAAAAGAGGAAGAAAAAATTTTCAAACGTATTCTATGAGGTCAGAATTACCCTAATACTGAAACCAGACAAGGACACAACTAAAAAAGAAAACTGTAGAACAATATTCTTTTTTGTGTGTGTTTGTGTGTGGTACCAGGGATGGAACCCAGGGGCACTGTACATCTGAGCTACGCCCCTAGTCCAAGATTTTAGTCTTTTTATTTTTGAAACAGGGTCTCAGTGAGTTGCAAAGGGCTTCGCTAAGTAGCTAAGGCCGTCCACGAATTGTGATCCTCAGGTCTTCACCTCCCAAATGCTGGAATTATAAGTGTGTGCCACCATACCCAGCTAGAACAATATTCTTAATGAATATAGATGCAAAAATTCTCAGCAAAATACTATCCAATTGAATCTAACAACACAATACAAAAATTACTCACCATAATCATGTCAGGAATGTAATTCAATATACAAATATCAATAAACATAATATGCTACTTCAAAGAATGAAGAACAAAACCATATATTCATATCAATTAATACAAAAAGAACATTTAGTAAAAATTTAACATAAAGCTGAATGTAGAGGCACAAACATGTAATTCCAATACTTGGGAGGTTGAGACAAGAGGATTACAGGTTCAAGACCAATGTCAACAACTTTGCAAGATCCTGTTTCAAAATTTAAAAAAAAATAAGAAGGGCTAGTGGTATAGGCTGGAGAAAGAATGCCCTAGGATTCAATCTCCAATACAAGGAAGGAAGAGGGAAACAAGAAAGGAAGGAAGGAATGAATGAAGGAAGGAAGGAAGGAAGGAAGGAAGGAAAAAGGAAAAAGAAGGAAAGAAAGAAACAATGTCACTTCATGATAAAAAACACTGAACAAATTAGGCATACAAGAGACAAACCTTAGCATAATAAAAGTTGCTTATTAGAAAAAACCAACTTCTGTTTTTGTGTTGACTGAGGAAAAGTTGAAAGTTTTCTCTCTAGGATCTGGAACAAGAAAAGGATGCTCATTCTACCACGTTTGTTCAACATAGTCGTAGAAGTTCCAGCCAGGCCAGTTAGGTAAGAGAAGTAAAAGGCACCGAGATTACAAAGCAAGATACAGCTATAGAGATCAACTCCTAATGGACCAAGGACTATGGTCTGGAGTACTATTGCACAGTATAGTGATTATAGTTAGCAATTATGTGCTGTTCATTTCAAAGCCCTAGAAAAAAAGCCTAAGAATAAAAGATCTTGAGAGTTTTTAACCGCAAAGAATTGTTAAAAATTTTAGAAGATAAACAGATTTAACCTAATGTTTAAACATTACACAATCTGTTGAAATAAAATAACAAATAGATAAAATGTAACTCAAGCATGAGGGTAAGGAGATACAGCTCTAAGAGCACAGAAAATCAAGATTGGAAACTCTAGCTAAAATCATCTGATTAAAGGCTTCAGGCCACATTCTGCTGTAGATACAGTTTTCAAATTATGTCACACAGACCCCTGGCGGGTGCTCAGGACTTCCTCAAGGGTCCATGATATCCAACAAGTTTTCCTAAAATTTCCAAGATATTATTTGCTCTGTTCATTCTATTAACATCTACAGCAATAGATTTAACATAAGATCTAAAAAAGTAAGTAAAAATTATTAATGCTATTAGATGTTGATCCTTGATTATGCCTTTTAAAAATACTCTCATTGACAAAATATGAAATTGACACCAAGCACTCATGCATTTGTGCAGTTTTCTGTAGTGTGGAGCTGAACTAGTAGGTTTTTTTCATAAAACACCATTTTTTGTGTGTATGGTTCTTTAAACTTGGATATTCAAACTTTTTGTAGAAAACAAAATAAAAGAAGTCAGTCTGTCATTTCCAGGAATATTGACAGTATTGACAATACTGTCAAGATTCCTTGTTGTCAATGATTAAACCAAACCATTCAAAAGAAAACAGAATTTTTGAAAATTGTTATCTCTCGCCAGGAGCTTGCCATACCCAAAATACAGATGACTCTGACTTTTATATGTTTTATAATCAAATGTGACAACATCTGGAATATCTAAATAAGTCAGCAAAGCAGTATTTTCTAAGTAGCAAGTAAAAAATGTTATAAAATCACGCATGGGCAAAAGATTTCTTTAAATTGCAGGAAAGCCCTATAGATTTTCAATTTTTATTTAACAGGCAATAACCAAGCATATTTAGGAGAAACAGTTTGATGTTTCCATACTTATATAAAATTTTTAGTAATCAAATTTAACTAATATATTCATAAGCTCAAATATTTCTCTGTTCCTTGTAGTAAGAACATTTTAGTAGTTCAAATTCATAATATATCATTGTTAGCAATAGGCATCTTAAAGAAAATGTGATATATATATATATATATATACTATTCAGCCACAAAAAAGAATGAAATGCTGTCATTTGTAGCATCATAGATAGCCTAAAGAGAGCCTCTTAACTGAAATAAGCCAGGCACAGAATGACAAACACTGCATTGTCTTACTTCATTTGTGGACTCTAAAAAATAAAGAAGTTGATATGTAGAAGGAGAAGTAGAAAGGTGGTTACCAGAGGCTGGGAATATGTGGAGAAGAGGCCAACAGGTGTAGGGACCCGGTCAAAAAGTACAAAGTTGCAAAGAGCAGAAATAACATCCATAGATTTAAAGGTACCAGACTCTATGAAACATTCGTCTATATGATTTCAGATGTTACATTGCAACTAACTTTTAAGAAACTAAAACATTTTGAATTTTGGCATAGTATCAAAGAGAATTTCCAAGTTAATCATGTCTTTGTGTGTGTGTGTGTGTGTGTGTGTGTGTGTGTGTGTGTGTGTGTTATTGTTGCTGTTGTTTTAGGGACTGAGGAATGAATCAAGGGGCATTCTACCTCCATGTTATACCCCCAGACTCCCAGACCTTCTATTTTTTTTTTTTTTTTGAGATAGGGTTTTACTAAGTTGCTGAGGCTGGCTTCAAACCATAATCCTCCTATTTTAGTCTCCCAAGTGCTGGGTTTATAAGCATGTAAAACTATTTGCCTGGCTCATATGTTACTAAAATGCTCCTTCCTTTTCCAAATACATAGTTGATATTTGAATATAAAAGAAGATATGAGAACACCATCGTCTTCTATTAAGTAAAGAGATTTGCAAAGGTATAGCTCTGCTGTACTCTTTAAATGTCCTCTGTTTATTGGTGTGTCATTTAAAATGACCCTCTGAAGAACACATGGTATTTCAGACATGATCTGATCAGTATGGAATAAGGCTGTTGTCTGCTTCGTTTCAAGATTCCATCAGGGTTTCCTGACAGACACATCAGCCTTTTTATTCATGTGGCACCTGTGACATCAGGAATCCATCTTTACCCTCCTTGTTGCTTACTGGTTTGTCTCACAAGTACCTAATAAGCCTGGTCTCACCCATCATGATTAGAGAGCTTGGCGTTTTGTTCTATATTTGGGGACCTTAAGCTCACTTCTATTAAACCTTATCTTGTTGGAGCTGACATGATAATATCACTTATTTAAATCTCTTTGACTCTCCCTCCTATCCACACAACACATCTTGTAACTTTCTAGTGCAAAATAGCTATACATTCGATGTTTATCCAAGTCACTGATAAATATTTAACAGGATAAGACTCTTTTATACTCAAACCTCTCTCTGTGAGTTGAGCCAAAGAGGACAGCATCCTGGAGTCACCAAAGACTTAATTTGGAAAATTGTAAACAAATATATTTATTGCTTGCTTTCCAGCATTTCCTCCCATTCTTCAGGATTCCTCAAAAATCCCTGATCATAGCTGGGCGTGGTGGCACACGCTTGGGAGGTGGAGACAGGAGGATCACGCAGGTTTGAAGCCAGCCGTGCTGGCTTAAGAGACCCTGTTTCCAAATTAAAAAAAAAAATAGGTCTGGGAGTGTAGCCCGGAGGTGGAAGAGTTTTCAGGAACCCCAGTACCACAAAAAAAAAAAAAAATCCCTGATCATGGTTAATGAAGTCACCAGCTCCTTTCCATTATCACTGCTTTGCCTAAGATATAAGGCAAGCACTTATAAATCTCTTTGTGGGGGTGGTTTTCCTCTTAAGATTAGTGGGTCTACCATTTGCAGCATAGAGATCATTCTTTTTGACAGAAAATGCGATAATATGAGAATTAAAGGAGTCGCAAAGTTTTGTCTATGTTGGATATAACAGCGTTCTATAATAAGAGCAAATGAGTCTGTTTCCTTTCAGTACCTTTGTGTCTCCAAAGAGACGCCATTGTCCCCAGATCATTTTTCAGTTTAGCTTTTCTAGCATTTAGAGATGCTGGCTCTTTCTATTCATCACTATTTTCTTTATTTTCATTGTTAAGAGAGCTCTCTAAGCAACCACACTAATTCCAATACACACCTCTCTCTCTCTCTCTCTCTCTCTCTCTCTCTCTCTCTCTCTCTCTCTCTCTCTCTCTATTATAACAAAATTCCTTGCAATTATTTTTGTGTCTCCTGCTGTAAGATCATGTCTATCTTTAATCTGAGCAGTTTGGTAACTTACTTCTAAAAGCTTAGTAGACTCCTCTGACTCAGATCTGCTTTTTACTCTCTAGATAGCAGAAACACCAAGATGGATGACACAGCCACTTTCTCATGAATTTCTACCAATTCCAGATTCATACTATACAGTCACCATATTATTTGTTGGTTCTTGTATTTTACAGAAAATTACCAGAAATGTAAGTAGTTATTTAAGTTTTCTGTTGCCAGGTATCATATTTCTTTGCTAGTTTAGTTGTTGGGGGGAAAAAATCAGCCACTGCTTTCGTCGGGCTGAGCAATTTAGAAGCTGTTCCCACAAATATATCTACTACATTCTCCTTTTATTCTTATTCTTAGATTCTCACAGCCATGGAGTTTTCATCCTCAGCTTCTTGCATTTCCAGGCAAATGTGTTTCCACGGCATGAATAACTTCGCCAATATCCCTATACACAGCTTGTGCCTTCTGACTTTCTTTTTCTTTTCCCTTTCTTTTCTTTCTGTCTTTTCTTGTCTTTGGCCGTGTTTTTTTTTTTTTTTTTTTTTTTTTTGGTCTTGTGTCCTATCACTCCCAAGCCTGGGAGACATTTGATATGTTTGTATTTTGTCACTAGATGCTCTAGCACCAATTCTCCTTGTTAATTACCCACACTTCTGCATTCATGTCTAGGTACCTGAGATCATGGGCATTATTTTCAAATCTCTCCTATTTGTGTAAATCACTAAATACCCAGAAATACCAATCATTTATTCCTGTCTTAGATATGAACTGTTTTGTTTGGGGTTGGCAATTAAAAATATAGTCAGATCAAACCTTGTTAGGACCTTATCAAACCTGGGGACCACTTGCTCGAATTTTTTAGCTTAGAGGTCAAAGCTTGCACTGTGGTTGGTGGGACAGGCAGGGTTGACATTAGTGGGTAGGGTCTGGGAAGGGAGGTTGGCATATGAGAGTGTGCTTTTATTAATCATTGAAAAGATGCCTTTAAATATTAGATCTGGGTGGCTCAGTAGAAACAGACCTCCGGTCATTATGGCTGCAATGTCTGTACCAGAAGAGAATATTTCTCAGCATTTCATTAGCATGAATCAGGCCTCTGTGGCCCAGAAATACAAGTGAACTGTCTAGCATAGGAATTGTCCTATCCAGAAGGACCCATCTTTCAGGCCTGCAGAGGGACACAGCTGGCCTGTTACTGCAACACTCTTATTGCTGTTATCATCACCATCAGCGTCTCAAATTGACTAATTATTCACAGCGAGCAAGTCATGAAGTGATGCTCCTGTCTGGAAGATAGAGATATAACAGCACAGCCAGCAAGAGCATGTTTTCAGGGGCCACTCTTCTGGATGATAAAAGTATCTCATGAAGACATGGCAGTATGTCGTAGTTATTAAATGGGCTCCAAGTGATTTATCTCCCAAATAACCTCCTAGTGATTATTGCCCCCAATAACTCTGGAGATACTGATTTTTTTGATTTGCAGATTAGCAGCTGTGGCTATTTTTTATTTTTGCAGTACTGGGGATTGAACCCAGGGGCATTCTATCTCTAAGCTACACCCCAACCCTATTTTTTATTATTCTTTATTTTGAAACAGAGTCTCACTAAATTTTAGAGTACCTCACTAAGTAGCTGAGGCTGGTTTCAAACCTAAGATCCTCCTGTCTCAGCCTCACAAGTACCGGGATTAGAAGCGTGTGCCATCATGCCCAGCTAGCTGTGGCCTTTTCTGAGCTAACACCCAGCATGAAGGTTTCCATGCAGGGAGCATACTATGCATCTGCACTTGGATCGATACCACACATTCCATTAAGCTGTGCTCAGCATTCTGCTTTCTACCTACCCTTGATGACCTTCTTTCCTTGCTTCCATTTTCAAACCTCTGAGAGCACTGTGTAAGGCACCTACTA
Organism: Muscardinus avellanarius; assembly: GCF_963383645.1. Classification (NCBI taxonomy): domain Eukaryota; kingdom Metazoa; phylum Chordata; class Mammalia; order Rodentia; family Gliridae; genus Muscardinus; species Muscardinus avellanarius. The sequence continues at coordinate 127,901,159 of NC_137786.1, read as the reverse complement.
TGTGGCCCAAATTGGGGAGGATTTCTGCTAGTCTTACTCCTTTTTCCCTGCTGTGAGCTTTGAGTCCACAAAAACATCAGGCATCATTCTCTGTAAGAAGCATAACCAGCTAATGATGGTAACGTGATAATGTCGATCAAAGACTGACTTCAAACTAGTGTCTTATCATGCCCACCCATGGTGAGGAGCTCATACAGCTCTTCATCTTTTCTTCTGGAAAAGTAGTTTATTACTTTATCCCCCTTTCCTTCCTTCCTTCCTCCCTCCCTCCCTTCCTTCTTCCTCTCTGATTCCCACCCCCTCCAGTGATTGTTTTTATATAGGGGATGTATAACATTTGTTCCTCTATCTAATTTTTTTTTGTGGTACTAGGGGTGGAACCCAAGGGCTTTCTACCTCCAGACTATACTCCCAGATCTATTTTATACTTTATTTGGAAACAGGGTCTCACTAAGTTGCTGAGAGCCTCACTAAGTAGCTGAGGCTGGCTTCAAACCTGTGCGACCCTCCTGTCTCAGCCTCCCGAGAGCGGGGATTACAAGCGTGCACCACAAAACCCGGTGTCTTATTCCTCTACATAAAACTATGAGACATCTCCACCGCCCCCCAAAAACTCATGTGCATACATATGCAAATATTTTCATGGAGTCAAGGGGGTTTAAAACTCCTGCATGTCCACTCAGGGACACTTAATGATCCAATGGACCACAGGTTCTAAACTTGGGTCTGTGGGTTCCTCAGCATCTCACAATAGAGGAAAGTTATATCTTTCTAGAAAAAAAATTAAATAGATTGTAGATAGATGAGAGAGAGAAAGAGAGAGAATGAGATACTTTTCCAATTTTTAAATATTCATACTCATCAAAATATAATTTACATATAATAAAATCACCCTTTTAAGTATACATTCAAGTTCAACCACCAACAGAAATAAGATTTAGACTATTCCCAAACACTGACAATTTCCTTTTTGGTCTTCTTCAGTTGATCCTCTCCCCTCATACCCGATCCCTGACAATTATTGATCTCAGTTCAATACTTATTACTATTGAGACAATTAGCCTTCATCTCCAAAGTTTTGCCTTTTCTACAGTGTCATATAAGTTGACCCATACAATGTGTAGCTTTCTGTGTCTGCTTTAATTCATTTAAAATCACTAAGTATCGGCCTGGCGTGTTGGCTCATGCTTGTAATCCCAGCATTCGGGAAGCGGAGACAGGAGGATCGTAGTTCACCAACAGCCTCAGCTTCTTAGCGAGACTCTTCTCAGTTCAGTGAGACCCTGTTTCAAAAAATAAAAAAGACTAAAAAAATAGGGCTGGGGGTGTAGCTCGGAGGTAGAATGCCCCTGTGTTCCATCCCCAGTACTGCAAAAAATAAATAAATAAATAAATAAATAAATAAATATAAAATAAAATCGCTAAATATAATCCTTTTTATCTTTCCAAAAGGATATTGTTTCTATTCACACCTTATTCAGTTAAAATAAGAAAATGATAAACAGAGAATAAAAAGAAAACTCATTTAGTCTTTTCCAAAGTGAGAGTTATTATATGAATTATTCACCTTAGACATAAGAGGTGATACTTTGAGGTCAGTTTCTAAGGCTTATCATTAAGCTAATATAAATAGATGAGTACTTATTAAAGAGAGTGACATCCTATGCTTGTTCTTATACATGGCAATAGTTTATTACTTTTCACTACTGAGAAGTATTCTGTTTAATGGATGTTTCACAATATCCTAATTTTTTATTCCATTATTAGTGCATCTCCTGAATATTTCATTCTTTTATTTTAGCTGAATACAGGCACAAACCTCTGGCTTTCTTCAGAACAACTTTCTCATCTCTCCCACATGCATGGAGTAGATTTGACTTTGATTCAGCTAATATCTATCAAGATCCTATTATGTGCTATATGCTACAACAGGCATTTTCTTATTTAACCCTGTAAACTTCCTATGGAAGGAAGGAATTAATATTCCTTAAAATAGGCTATTAATATTCCTGTGCAAATGGACCTTTTATTTCCATTTTGTTAGTTGAGGAAACCAAGAGAGATTAATCCAAAGACATGGACAAGTGGCAGAACCCAAATTCTTCAACTTTAGATCCAATATTCTTCCTTGAATGTTTAGAATCCCTTGACTCACTGTAGCCATTTGACTTAAGATGGAGAAGAGATGGAAGAGACAAAATCAGAAAACATATAAAACACACATGCTGAGTCATCAGTAACTGATGAGGAACCTCTCAGTAGCTTTTCTATTCCATGCATCCCGCTCCACTCCCTACCAAGCCAGTCAGCACCTAACCACAGCTGGATAAGACGAGGGATCCCCAAAGGTCACCAGGAACACATTCAGATATTTCAGAACCAGCCAGAAGGATCTAAAGAGAGAACCATCCTTTCCTTTAAAACTCATGGGGAGAACTTTCTTGGGCCCTCTCTAGTTCAAAGAGGATAATCTTGAGTCAATTATTCAGCTCATTTAAGTCCTCAATGGGACACAATAGAACTCCACTCTCTCTATTTCCCCAAACAGTGAGAGGTGTTGGGATGAAGGCAGGATTATGTCTCTGAGAACCAGCAGAGCTCAGGATGAAATACATTCCTTCCCCCTCGTGTGTGTGGCCTGAGGTTAACATTTAACAATCCCAGGGTCTAAGAAATTGCCTCTTTTTCCCGAATTAAATGAAATCTAATGAAACAGAAATTCAGGTCAGTGTAGTTCACCATCAAACCTTCAGCCTCTGCAATGCTGGCAGCTCTCCTTGTAATAATTAAACAGAAAGTCGCAGGCAGGCAACAGTAAAATCCATTGCTAATCTTGCCCCTCATCAGGCTATCTTCCTAAATGTTCCTTAATTAAGGTTTCTAAATGCTCTGCATTCCCTCAGAAAGCACCCAGAGTACCAAAATGAAGCTGACTGCTTCGGGGATGCCCAGCAACCAGAGGAGGCAGGTCTGCTAGGCGTATTTCTCATCCAGAACATTAAAAATCAAAGATAGAATTCAATAAGTGGAATTTCATGTAAGGAATGAACAGGAATATAGGGATGGAGAGGGTTGGGAGGCAATTTCATTTTTTTCTTTTCTGTAGGATTTCACTTTAAGGATTCAGAAGGCGAATCTCTGGCTTTATCACGGCTTCTCCAACACACCAGGGAGTGAATGAAACAGCTGTCACATTTAAACACACACAGCGGTACTCCTCCACTGAGCACAATGCCAGGACAGAACAGAAAATCCATCAACACTTACAATACATTCTATTTACTTAGCAACTTGTGCCCCTTCACCAAAAAGTTCCATCTGCAAGCTTGAACATGGGGCTACCTGACACTGGTGTTTTTGTGGTTTGGCAGATACTGAGCAAGGGAACTTGGAACATGGTCAGATCCCACCTGGTGGGGGACTATGATGTTAAAAATCAAAGAACTTGAATTTCAGGATGGTCAAAGGCTTGCAGCATAGTGGAGCCACAGCACTTCACACCCAGAGGCTCATGGCATGCGAGAAAGCCTTTGGTCCACTCTTTCCACACTTTTCTCTTCTGAGATATCTTCATTTAAAAGCTCAAGATCTTCAGGGCTCAGACCTTGAGCTCTCTCTTGAGGGATCCTTGCCTATCAAATTGCTTTGATGAAGGGGGGATTAAAGTGAATGCCTGGCCAGGTGTCACTCAGGTAGAATGTTCTGGAAAGAACCTCTGAAATAGTTCTATGATCTGTATTCTACTTACCAATGTAAGTAAATATTTAATTACTAATTATGGTAATTAAGCAAGAATTGCACATAGCAGGTCTGGTAGAGATATTTATTTATTAATAATTATTTATTTTGTGGCACTGGGGAGTCAACCCAGGGATGCTCTACCTTTGAGCTATGCCCTCGGTCCTATATTTTTTAAATTTTGAATCAAGGTCACACTTTGTTGCTGAGGGCCTCACTAAATTGTTGAGGCTGGCCTTGAATCTGTGATCCTCCTGTTTTAAGAAGCCTGTGCTACCATGCTTGACTTCTACTAGGGATTTTTTAAATCATAAGTATAGTTCTCTAAAGAAACCGAGACACCAAAAAGTCCTGCTTGTTCAAAAAGCCTCTGTATCTCTCCAGCTAAGGAGGAATAAATAGAGGCAGACCCAGAGTCAAAGTCTCCCCAGACCTGGCTTTTTTTTTGCTTCAAAGACTCTTCAGGTGCCCCGATGAATGAAATGTGGGCACTGAAATGGTCATCCATAAGGGATCTCAAATGGAAAAACAAGGCAGGAAGAATGGAAAGGAAAGAAAACTGAAAGATACAGATAACAAAGTCTAACAGTAACAACCTTAAGAGGAATCTCCATCGAGCACGGCTCTGGGCCCACAGAGAGTTTCAGAGTATGTGTGGAAGTCAGGAGAGACACGTGGAGATTACTAAAGGGCCAACAAACAGAGCTAGCAGATTAGAATCGACACAGGAGACTGCTGAAAGATCAGCTAATTAATAGCCTTAAAAGAGCAACTTAATTCAGTTATATTCAAAGAAATATAGTTCAGATAGTATTTTCTCACCTGTTCATGTGAAGTTTTTTGCCATGAAGGCACCAAGGGGAAAAAGCACAAACTGCTTTCAGGGAATTTCCATGTGAATTTGGAGAACAAATTCCTAAATAGCCATGGAATTTGTAGAAAGAGCTCTAGATTTGGACTCAGAGAAATCAGATATAAATCTTGGCTCTGGCACATTCTAGCATGTTTCTTTAGAGAAGACCAGTGCTGTCCCTTTTATCTCAGATGTAGCATTGTTAGGAAATGTGTAGGGAGACTTGAGCATACAAAGTGCTATCTGTCAATAAAGTTCAATCAATATTAACTTCCTTTTCCCCAAAATGTCATCTTATGGGTGAGAAAGTGTGGGGAGGGTGTGAGGAGAATAATGGAGAGTTTATTCTGACCTGAACATGGGGTTCCCAAAGCAGAGGAACATGAGACAGAAACACACTGGCTGAAAATAATACTAGCAGAATCCGGCCGAAGGGCTAGGACCACTGGGGCAAATAAGGAGGCTGCAGGGTTTTGTTTAGGTCAAAATGACATCAGAATTGGACTGTAGATGGAGAAAGAAAACCTCAGTAAGGAGGCCATGGCCCTAGTCCAACTTAGAGTGATGGGTTCCTTAATATCACTGATACTCCTTACTCTGCTCTACATTTTCTTTTCTCGTGGGTACTTAACCACCTTCTACCATGAGCCCATACACATGTTTATAAAGTCAGTTCTAAGGGGTAGGAATCTGTTTCACTCGCTGATGTAATCCAAGCACATAGAACAATGCTTGGCAGATGTAGGCACACATTAAATAAATACTCCTTGAAATGAAAAAAAGGAACAGAAGGAGGTAGCCCTATGCTTCTCTGCCCATGGAACTGGAAGAATGGTGTTTACAGAGAATTATAGAGAAAAGACAAGTGAATGGGTTTGGACAGCAAGCTGACCAGCTTGTTTTCTGTTCCCCCTGAACAAAAGTGTGCTTAAATGTACTTATGCAAGATTGGGGCGAAAGATTTTCCAGATAGAGTTTGGTCAAGCATTGTGTGTCTCTTGATGGAACAGAGAGACCACAATCAGGGCCTCTGTATAGTTCAAGGCCCCTGACTCTGAGGGGCTTTTGACAAAAAAACAGAGTGACTGATTTTCAGGCCAAGCCCATCCTCCCAATGCATAGCCTCCTGTGCTCAGCATCTCTGAAATGGAGGTACTATGCACCCTTCTCTCCCTCGGGTGCTGCCACTGAGAACAGCTGGGCCTGGGGCCTTGTGGGCAGGGGCGATGTGCCAGGCTCTGTCTGTGCCCGCATCGTAGGCTCTTCCCAGCACCACCCCCACTAGCAGCTTTGAAAATGTGGAACACGTTGTAAACCTTAACTCTGCTGTTTTGAAATGTCCCTTCAATGGCTATAATAATCATCTTACAAACAACCCAGAATGAGCTCTAATTGCTTTTAATGTTGTATTACGGATGTGGGGGGAGCGGAGACATGCTAACTGTCACAGCCCAGCTCTGATTATATGGTACCTCCAGAAGCATTTTCACAGGGGAAAAGAGACTGTGCCTATTGTTTCCTTGTCCTTTTCATCTTCTTTTTGGTGAGTCTGGCTTGTTCCTCCCCATACCCCTACACCCAGGCAGCCGGAGGGAGAGCAGGCCGAGCCCGCAGCACAATCGGAACCTTCCGGTGCTTGGTGCACAATGCAGAATGAGGAGCAGAGATTTTTCTCACTTCTCTTGGCTACTGCCTGTGATGATTTTATTATGAGCCAACTCTTTCTTTTTTTTTTTTTATTGTACTAGAGATTGAAGCCAGGGGCATGCTTCCTCGAATCCACACCCCAGGCCCTTTTGTAAAAATGTCTTACTATAAAGTAGGGTCTAAGCTGCTAAGGGTCTTGCTAAGTTGCTAAGGCTGACCTCCCTCAAGCCTGCATTGCTCCTGTCTCAGGTTTCTATGAACTGGGACTCCAGGTTTGCGACACCTTCCTTGCATGGCTGACCCAACTCTTTTAAACACTGAAAAATATCTGAATGGTGCATGACCCAGTTGGCTGAGGGCATCACCTAAGATAGGAAGATTTTCTGAGCAAAAAAGAACAATGTACTTAAACTTATCAAAGTCAACCACTAAGCCAAGCAATAGAAGGAGGGACAGGGAGGGAATGGGGTGGGAATTGGGTAGGGGTTAAATCAGTGATGTGTACATGTATGTACAGACAAGTTTTTAACTCCAATATGATGTATGAATATAATGCACCAATAAAAAATTTTTTAAAAAAGAAAAATAAAGAAAATTCACTATGGAAAAAAAAAAGAAATGAATGAATGACTGGCTCAGGGATGGAGCAATGCCCACAGAGACCCTAACACATATGAGGGCTTCACACCAACTTCTGCAGCTGTCCCTTCCCACAACTTCAACAGGCAGGTCCTACAGTCACCCTTGCTTTGTAGATTAAGAAGCCAGTGTCCAGAAATTTAAGTGGATCTAGCTCAGGGTCACCAAAGACAATTGCAGATGACCGAATCAGGCCTCATGCATCAAACCCTGTATTGTTTTTGTTAATCCATATTACCTGCCTTAAACTTCTGATCTGGAGACACTGGATCAGATTTGACATCACTGCTACAGTTCTGAGATTGGTGCTCATTTTATTGTCCCAGGTCTCGTCTGCCTCCCTAGAGCCACGTTCTGCCATCTACACTTCTGTTCTTGCGTATCCTGCCTCCTCTCTGGGACGCCCTCTTTCCCTTTTGATGCTTGTGGTAAAAGGCCCCCACCCCTGCCTGCAGTGTCCTCTCTGATCTGCTTCACCAGTACTTTTTTAAAATCCTCATGTTATATCTACATCCTGTTCACACATTTCAAAGAACTTTCACAATTATTATTTCATTTCATCTTCACAACGGGTGACCTCCACATGGGTCAGAAAGGCAGCTGTCATCATCCATCACTTTATGGGCCAGAAACATGAGGCCAATGAAGGGAAATACCCCATTGGAATCAGAGGGTGAAGTGGAGGCAGATTTGGGACCTGCACACAATTGCTGACTATGGGACCGGTGTACTCTCCCTGACTCAGAACCAGCCTGGATTGAAGCCAGCCCCAGTTTATAAGGCTGTTTAGGCCAAAGAGGGTGAACACAGCCTCATTTGAAGAAGTGAAGACAAAGGTGAGGATCTGGCAGAGATGGACTGTGGATGTTGATTATATTCTCTCAAGAAATTCCCACCATACACAATTGCTATTCCAGAAGAAAAGAAAAGAAAAGAAAATCACAAGTCTAAAACCGTTTGTGTATCTTCTTTGCAAAATATGTCTAGCAACAGCCTTTTCTCATTTTTTTGTTTTTTACCTTGGGTTATTCTGCTGTTGGTGGTGTTGAGTTGTAAGAGTTCTTGTATATGTTTTGCGTATTATTCTGATCAGATCCATAGGTCGCTAATATTTTCCCACACCCCATAGGTCACCCTTTCTTTTGTTGATTGCTTCATTCCATGTGCAGCTTTTGTTTCTAATGTAATTTCACTTATTTTTACTTTTGTTGCCTAACGTTCTGGGTGTCATATCTAAAACATCATTGCCAAAACCAGGATCAAGTAGGCTTTTCCCTATGCTTCTAAAATTTTTATACTTTTAGGACTAATGTTTAATCAATTCATTTCAAGTGGATTTCTGGATATGGTATATGATAAGAGTACTAATTCAATTTTTTGCACATGAATATCTTATTTTTTCAAATTGCTTATTGAAGAGATTATTCTTTCTCCATTACACATTCTTGACATCATTGTCAAAGACTAACCAAATATGTGATTTTTTTTCATGTGTGTAACTGAAAATGAAACCGGGGGCATTCGACCTCTGAACTACACCCCAAGCTTTATTTCTTATTCTTCATTTGGAAACAGGGTCTCACTAAGTTGCAAAAAGCCTCACTAAGTACCTGAGGCTGGCTGTGAACCTGGGATCCTTCTGTCTCAGCATTCCAAGTATTGGGATTACAAGTATGCGCCACCACACCCGGTATATGTGAGTTTATTATGGGCCCTTCATTCCATCCTATTGGTCTATTTTTATGCTGGTACCATACTATTTTCATCACTATAGATTTGTATTATAGTTTGAAATTAGGAAGTGTGATGTCTCAACAGGTATATGAAAAGATGCTCAACTGATATCATTAATAATCAGGAAAATGTCAATAAAAATCACAGTGAGATATCACTTCATATCTGTTTGAATAGGTATTATAAGTGATAGATAATAAATGTTGACAAGAGTGTTGAAAAATAAAACGCTTGTACATTGCCCATAAAGCAAGAATATCATGCCATTTTTGACCACATGAGTGAATCTGGAGAGTATTATGCTAAGTACAATAAGCCAGACCCAGAAAAATAAATACTGCATGATCTGACTTATAAATGAACAAACTCATAGAAGCAAAGGGCAGAAAGTTGGTTGACAGAGATTAGGGGTAGGGAAGATGGGAAGATGCTGGTCAGGGTTACAAACTTTCAGCCACAAATCAAATAAATTCTGGGGATCTAAAATTCAGCATGGTAATTATAGTTAATAAAACTACACTGCTTACTTGAAATTTGCAAAGCCATTAGATTTTTCAGTGTTCTCACTACATACATACATATATACATACACACACACACACACACACATACACACACACACACACATACACACATACACACTAGTAACTAAATTGGGGTGACGGATGTGTTAATTTGATTGGAATAATCATTTCACAGTGTACATTAATTGTATATTAATTCATCATTCTCTATATATTAAATATATATGATCTGAATTTGTCAATTTTGCCTCAATAAAATTGAGGAAAAATCCAAAAACATCTGAGGATAAAAAACATACTCTGCTTGACTAGATATTCTAAAAGTGTGTTTGGCTAATTTTGTGGGCAGCCAACAGAATGAGCTCTCACAGCTTCCCATCCGGAGCACCCCCACAGGCACATTTCCCCAGGAGCTACCAGGTCCTCTGGAATGTCACCCAACATGTGTGCTGGGAGGTCACGTGTCATGGGCCCTGGCCACCTACCCCAGGGCCTGTCCTCACAGCCTGCACAGGCCTCCTGCTCCTTCCTCAGTCTGAGATCCTTCTCATACAAGCAAAGGAGTAATTATTTACTCTGCAATTCACCCATCAACCACTCCACTCTCTAAGGACTCTGCAGATATTAACACTTTCAGATCCTCTTACAAGAGAAGGAGGCTAAGCACTTATCAAGCCAACGTTCCATTGAGGGAGTCACCTGAACACCCCACTGAGAAGTCAAAGTTACTTATTTCAGTGTTTGACGAGGTGGGGTAAACCACAAAAGTGAGTTAAAAAGTCACATATTTTATTCATTTATCCCATAAGTGTTCAATGTTTTCCTACTTTGTGCTGAGCACATATTTGTCAAAGGTTGGTATCAGGCCAGGCGCGGTGGCACACACCTGTAATTCCAGTACTTGGGAGGCTGAAACAGGAGGATCACAGGTTTGAAGCCAGCCTCAGATACTGAGGCTCTCATCAACTTGCAAGAGCCTGTTTCCAAATAAAAAATAAAAATAGGGCTGGGAGAGGTATTGCCTGAAGGTAAAAGGCCTCAAAATTCCATCCCCAGTACCATAAAAAAAAAAAAAAGGCTGGTATCAGAGTTGACTCCCAAGTGAGACAGAATACTCCACTTTCCTTTTGTAACTTATTGTCTACCTATTGGAAACTTGTGGCAGGCTAAAGCCCAGAGAAAGTGTAGAAATCAGATTGATGAAACAAACAGCCCTTGGAAGACAAACTGTCTTAGGCTGACATGCAAAATCTCAGCCACGCTGCAAAAACATATATACATAAATAAATAAAAATGAGAACAAACAACAACAACAAAAAGTATTCAACTCACGGCCATCAGTTGACACTTCCCACAGTGCACTGCAAAGTCAATTTGTGTAGACATGCACAAAAGGGCTCATTTTATCACCATGGTGGACAGCAGCAAACTCTGCATTTCATTCATGTTAATTAAGGTAACGTGTCAAAACAATTACGTCTTATAGACAGGAACCCGCCACATCCTGCTTTCCTTTTTTCAAAATTTCCTTTGAGAGGAGTGATCAAGAGAGCTGTTTGCATTAGGTAGGGTCCTCGTTTCAATCTGGCTTTTCCCTGCAAAAGGCCACCAGCCAACTCCAGCCAATCCAGGGACCTCAGTGACTGCAGTCCCACCCTATTGAGTCTGCACAAAGTGAGACTGGTGTCAGGACCTGTGTGATGCCAGAGGTAGGCACTACAGGAGAGCAATTTGGCACACAAGCCAGGGTAGCATATGCGACAACCCTTTTATAAATGAATACATGCTACTGGTGGCTGGAATGCAGAGGCATTTTGTGAGAGTACCGAGTGAAAAAAAAGCTGCCAAGACAGGTTGAGGCGTTTTGACACTGGAGCTCTGAATACTACAACAATCTATTACCATAAGAACCATCCTCCAATCTAGGTGCGCCTTTGTTATAAATCACTCCACCTCCTTTTCTTTCTCCCGCGTGGTTAATATATTTTCCTTCAGCAAATATTAGTTGCTACACATTACCGGCTATGTTCAGCTGTTAACATTTGCGTCTATAGTTAGCATTTTTATTCAGGTAATATTTCCATTCAGGAACACTCAGCAAGCGTCACCTTCATTCTCATCATATTTGCTAGAAATATTTTCTTGCGTTAATGTTTGTTTCTCCCTCTAAGATGTTTTTTTATTTGCTAGGTATTTTTATCCTGTGAGGGCTGTCAGTTTCAGCTAGCATTGCAAGAAATTCTGATTGTTTATTGAAGTGTTCTGATTTAGAGGCTGCTTCCTATGTGAAACATCTTTCCAGGCCTCAGTCTTCGGAATTAAAATGGGAGTCATAATTATGATCAGAGACTATAATGTATCAATAAAAGTATGAAAAAATAAAATATAGTGAGAACCCTAAAAGTACTCTGCAGGTAGGTTAGCCTGGGCAGAGACTATCTGCAGTGACTGAATTAAATTGTGTTTAAGGCACTCAAGTAAAGGGAAAGAAGGATGAGAAACAATAGGGTGGAAATCCCAGAGGAAAAGATGTCATTCAGTTGGTTACAGCAGAAAAAATAAAATAAAATATAAAACTATTTCAAAAGAGCTATCTAAAGGTAGAATTTTCCACCTTTAAAAACAATGAACTTTTTTTCACCAACACCATTAGAGAAGGTATTCACAAACTCTCTGGTGGGCCCTAACCCAGAGTTGTAGCTTCAGTATACTGGAGGTAGACCTGAGAATTTCTATCAGGTTCTCAGGTGAGCAGCTGTTCTGGAGTCATACTTAGAAACCACTGGCTTGAGTTACAAGATTGAAACTAACAAAGAGTGTCTCCTTCCATCCCCCAATGGTTTTTCTGCTCTTTCCTCCAGTGGCTCCTGTCTTTCCAAAAAGCTAGAGTCCTAAACAGTTGATATTGAGGTCATGCCGTGGATGGGTACAGAGGGAGTTAGTCTGATTAGTGTAGGCCCTAAACTGAGAACTGGGCAGGGGACAGGAGAAAGATGTGCATATTTAAATAAAAGAACAGAATTCCAGATTCTTTTATACCCACTTCATTCTCTGTGGCTTTTTTTCCCTAAAATGCGTAGCCACATAAGATTTATAACAGAGTAACAATGTCTTCTCCTTATCCCTGATACTTAATGCACTTTCCCATATTCTTGTTTATTTTAATTAACATAATAATTATACACATTTATGGTGTCCAGTGTGATCATTTATTTAATGCATGTATACAATGTTTAATGATAAAATCAGAGTAATTAGCACTTCTATCTCCTTAAACATTTATCATTTCTCTGTGTTGGGATCCTAATTTAAAATCTTCCCTTCTAGACTGATATAAGGTATTTACTAAATTGTCATTAACTGTAGTTAGCCTATTTTGCAGCATAATACTAGATTCTATTCCTCCTATCTCACTGTAATTTTGGTCTGTTATCCAACCTCTATGCTTCCTCCTCTCTTCCATTCCTATCTTCTAGTGACTACTATTCTCTATTCTATGAGATCAAGATTTTAGCTTCCACATAGGAGTGGAAGAAGACTCTGTGCAGCCAGGGCCCCACTCCCACTGCTGTCTTGATTATTACTACTGTCCAGCATGCCTCGAGATCTCTTATTACTGGAGATATCCCTGGTCCACTGGATGTTTTATTGTGAGCTTTGTAGAAGGGCTTCTCAGATTAGAGAAGAGATGGCTTCCAAAGGCCTCTCTATTCTTAAGATTATTTGCTTCCACGCCAGAACAGAATGTCACAGGGGTAACTGCTAAACTGTCAGGGGTGACTTAGATAACCACACATATTTATGGAGATTCTAGGGTAGCCACATTGGGCTGATGCAGACCATCTTTGAATTTAGCTTTCAAAATGCCTTATCAAATTTAAGTTTTCATATTCAGTCCCACTCTGTGCTTCAGATTTCTCATAGTCACTTCTCATAGTCATTTATTAGATATTGGTCCTGAGGCTACTGGAATGAGAAGTGATCCCCAAAGCCCAGCTGGGATTCTGCCAAACCCAATCCATGAAAAACAACATGGTACTGGATGGGAGTAGAGGAAAGTATAGCTCTCCCTAGACACCTTGCGCTGAATTCAAAGACCAGAAAAGAAAAAGAAAAAAGACAGAGAGAGAAAGAGGAGAGAGAGAGAGAGAGAGAGAGAGAGAGAGAGAGAGAGAGAGAGAGAGAGAGAAGAAAAAGAGCTACTGGTGGCCGGCTGCCTGTCTGAAGGGCACATTCTGGCATTCTGGCAAGTACAATTACAGAGTTGACCCTGGGCTTGAGATGACATTCTAAAGCTGTCAGATTCCAATTAGTTTCTGGCAGACTCTGCTTGGATTTGGACTTGACAAGAGGACTCCCTCCGCCTTGCTCATCAGTGCCCACCACCTCCGACTCCACCCCCTGCCAGCCCCTAGTACCGTGCACCCACTGCGGTCCTGCAGAGCTCTGGCTCAGACATCAGCCCTCCCCCAAAGGGGACCTTAGGGGCTGTATCGCCTTTTCCTTCTGAGCATCTGTTGTCCGGAAGTGGATGGAGATCAGCCATGTGGGAGGAACAGCAAGAGTTACCTGGATGCCGGCCCCATGCCCATCATCTTGAGAGCCCTGCCGTGGTTTAATAAAACCAGTGTGGAACTGCAGGCGCGGAATCCCTTGGGTGTTTTCTCTGTGTTCTATTTTGCATTTCGCAGTTGGTTGACATCACTCAGCTGTCAAAATCGTTTCCTTGAGATTGTTAAGAAATCTGGGTAGGAAGCCTCCAGGTATGTGAATTCTGTTTATCAGAGAGAAGCCTATCTGCTGGAGGTAGTAGGAGAAGTGGGGTTTCCAGCAAGAACTCAAAGGGAGGGAGGAAGAAAAGGAGGGAAGGAGGTTGGAAAGCATGATCCAAAAGCAGCAACACAAACTGAGAAAAACTCACTTCTGTTACAGATTCCCACCTTCATAGGATTTACTAAGAAAGGTAGGGAGCACAGATCTCTTCCTGAAATGAGATTTCTCCTGTCCCTCCCTCCTGACAGAGATAGTCATTTAGGTTTAGACCTTTCAATGTTGCCCTTCACTCATCTCTGTTAGGATTCAGATGTTTTTCCTGATATCAGTGGGAAAAGCATGCTTCATGTGTAGGCTTCAACATTACTGAGCTCTTAATTCTGAGTCCAACTATATCACTTACCAGAATTCTAAGCAAGTGATACAACTTCATGATGTTTTATTTCTTAACTAAAAGGAAGAAAACTCATAGGGTTGTTTGGGAGTAAAAGAGGCCACAGTAATAAAATGCCTATGTGTCTGCCCAAAACTTAAAAACTAAAACAAAACCAAAAAAAACTATGGATTCTGCTGGCTGTGGTGGCACTCGCCTGTAACCTCAGTACTTTGGAACCTAAAACAGGAGGATCATAAGTTTGAGTACAGCCTCAACAACTTAGCAAGCCCTCAGCAACTTAATGAGACCTTGTTTCAAAATAAAAAATAAAATGGTGGCATACGCTTGTAATCCCAGTACTCAGGAAGCTGAGACAGGAGGATCCCAGGTTCACAGCCAGCCTCAGAGATGTAGTGAGCCCTCTGAAACGTAGTGAGATTGTTTCAAAATAAAGAATAAAAAATAGGGATGAGAGTGTAGTTTGGAGGTAGAATGCCCCCAAGTTCAATACCTAGTACCCCCACCATCACACACACTATTGTATTTCTCTTCCCCATCCCTACGTCTTCATTTATAGAACAGGAATCCAGAGTCTGGATACATAGACTTCTGAACTGGCTGACTCCCCACCCTGAGAACATGCATCAACTATGTTTATATCTTTAGGAATGCATTCAGCTGCAGATGACAGGAACTCTGACATAGTGTCTTCAAGAAAAGGTAGACTTAGTATTCTCACATAATAATCTAAATGCAGGTTTTGCTGGCATTGGTTCAGGAGTTTCAAGAGTCAGGGCTGTCTGTTCCTGTAAGGAGCAAGATTATTGCATCTTCCAAGATAGTATCCACATCCAAAGGAAAGCAGAGAGGTGGCAGTTGTGCCTTTTCCTTCCATCAGGAAAACAAAAAGTCTTCCCACTACCCTGAAAAGACTGACTTCTACCTCAAGTCAGATGCTAGAGAGCTGAGTGGTGTATAGATATAAGGGAGTCAGAGAAATACTGCATTTAATTTCCCCTGCCTCTGAATGGGAGGAGAAAAGGAAAAAGATTAGAAATGGAGCACCAAAGAGCAACTAGGGTCTGCCACATGACCAAGAGGAATGAAAAGGGGCTATATTATTTTTCTGATATAGATAATATAACAATTGTTGTGATTTGACTGTGTTACCCCAAATTCAAGCAATAAAAAATCCCCAATTCATAATTTGATATTTGGAAGTGAGCTGTACAGAAGGTAATTAGATAAAAGGGTCACAAGGGTGGCTTTGTAAAAAGAAGAGAGACCTTAACTGGTATGTGTCTTTCCTTTCATTATAGGATACTTCTGTTATGTTAGGATGTAGACATAAGGCCCTCATCAGATGGAGCTCCTCAACCTAGGGCTTCACAGCCTCCAGAACTATAAGAAATCCATTTGTTTTTTATAAGTGTCCAGGTCTATAGTTGTTATGGTTTGGATATGCAATGTCCCCCAAAGTCTCACACGTCTTCAGTGTAGCAATATCCACAGGTAGGGCCTCCAGGAAATGACTGGATTATGAGAGCTCTGATCTTTTCAGTTGATTAAGCCATTGATGGCTAAATGGGCTATTAGGAAGTGGATCTCCTTTGGAGGAAGTCAGTCACTAGGGTTGTGCTCTGTAAAGGTTTCTCTTTTCCTCCTCTTCCTCCTCCTCCTCCTCCTCCTCCTCCTCCTCCTCCTCCTCCTCTTCTTCTTCTTCTTCTTCTTCTTCTTCTTCTTCTTCTTCTTCTTCTTCTTCTTCTCCTCCTTCTCCTCCTCCCCCTCCCCCTCCCCCCTTCTCCTCCTCCTCCTCCTCCTCCTCCTCCTCCTCTTCTTCTTCTTCTTCTTCTTCTTCTTCTTCTTCTTCTTCTTCTTCTTCTTCTCCTCCTTCTCCTCCTCCCCCTCCCCCTCCCCCCTTCTCCTCCTCCTCCTCCTCCTCCTCCTCCTCCTCCTCCTCCTTCTTCTTCTTCTTCTTCTTCTTCTTCTTCTTCCTCTCTCTCTCTCTCTCTCTCTCTCTCTCTCTCTCTCTCTCTCTCTCTCTCTCTCTCTCTCTCTCCTCTCTCTCAGCTTTCCAGCTGCCATGATATCTTCCCTTTCACGATACCCCTCAGGCTCAGAATAATGAAGTTTTCTTACCATGGACTGAGGCTTCTGAAACTATCAAAAAAGATAAACTTTTACTCTTTTCTGTTGTACTTGTCACAAATTTTTGTTACAGCAATGCAGAGTTGACTAATACAGTAGTATTCTGTGACAGCAAGAACCACAAAAATGGACAGAGACACCAAAATAGTTTGGTATAGCCATTTAGTACAGCTAAATAGATAGCCACAAGTACAGGAGACCAGGTAGCTTTTTGGTTCTAGCTACAATGAATATTATTATTGGTCATGAAAGAATTAGCTACTGCCAAGAACAGAGTAATATAATAATGCAAGGTGCCACCTGCTTTGTATTTTCTGCCACTAGAGGGTTATTACCATAGCAATAGTATTATTAGCTGAATGTTTTTGTCCTCCCAAATCCAGATGTTAAAATCCTAGCCCCTGATATGATAGTATTAGGAGGTGGTGCCTTGCCAGATAATTTAGGTGATTAGAGTGGGATTCTCCTGAATGGGATTATTATCCACATAAAAGAGACTCCAGAGAGATGTCTATAACACTTTATGCTTTGTAGGGCCATAACAAGATGTCTATCTATGTACTAGGAATCCATTGGGCTGCAAATAACAGAAATCCTAATTTAGTATCTTAAGTCACCAGGTTCTGAATTTTCTGGGCCCTGTTCTTTTTTTGTGTGTGTGGCACTGGGGTTCCTGGAAGCCCTTCTACCTCTGGGCTACATTCCCAGACTTATTTTTACATTTTTATTTGGAAACAGGGTCTCCTAAGCCAGCACGCGCGGCTGGCTTCGAACCCGCGCTATCCTCCTGTCTCTGCCTCCCAAGCGTGGGGATTGCAAGCATGCGCCACCACACCCGGCCTCTGGGTCCTGTTCTTTAACTGTGAAAATCAAATGCTTTGTTTTTAAGCCATCCAGTCTATATTATTCTGTTATATGAGGCTCCTTTAGTCCATTTTCTGATGCCATAACAAAATACCTGAGGGATAGTATTTTTATAAAGAAAAAATTTAATTTATCTCACAGTTCTGGAGGTTTCAGAGCATAATGATGACATCTACTTGGCTTCTGGTTAAGACCTTATACTGCACCACAGCATGGCAGAGAAGCAGAAACACACATGGGCATATGGGGAGAAACATAAGAGATGAAGCAAAAAAGTGGCTGAGGTAGTCAAACTTGCTTTGTTAACAATCAGCTCTAATGGTTACCCAGTTCAGTCCTATAAAAGCTACATCAGTCTGTTCATGAGGGTAGCGTCCCGATGATCTAATCACCTCTTGAATGCTTCTACCACCTCTTGATACCGTTCAATGGCTGGACAAATGGAATCCAAACCACAGAACGGACTAAACTAACATGAATAGCCAACATTATTGCATTTGACTTACTACAGTCATATTTACAGTATGCAAGTATATTATTTGACTTCATTACTCAAAACTAGGCATAGGTATCCAGTGAAGGAATTTGAAACATGGCCTTCAAGAGTGCAACCCCAAAGGAGGAGCCAGAGCACATGTTAAATATGGCAAACAAATTAAGTAGGAGGGAGTGGGGTGAGGAGCAGGGAGTGAACAAGGAATAAGAGTGAAAACTAAATTTAGTTAGATGGGTTTGGGTTATCATTTAATATTGATGTATATTTCTATGTGCAATGGACTAATTACTTGTCTTCTCTGAACTTCTATGTCCTCATCAATAGGATGGAAATAATAATACCACCTAAGTCATCAGGTTTCTGCAAACATAAATAAAATAGTAAGAGTAAATATTGTATAGTACATTTTATAGTACATTTATATGCCAGACAGTATTCTAAATCTCTCTCTCTCTCTCTCTCTCTCTCTCTCTCTCTCTCTCTCTCTCCCTCTCTCTCTCTCTCACACACACACACACACACACACACACACACACACACACACACACACTTTCCATCTTACCAATGAGAACTGAGAGCCCTGAAATAAATATTTAAATGTCTAAAGAGTCTCAAGATTTAACATCCATGTCTCATGAGAGGCAATAACTATGCTATGCTGATAATTTAAAATTGTATCTTCAGGAAGGTTGCATATAAAACATTGGTCTACACAGTGCTCTGTTGGTTTTATAATCTTCTTTCTTAATATCAGCAGCTTTCATTCTCTTTCAGTGAACTTTTGGTAAATATATTTAGATCAGTTGTTCTCAACCAGGGACCAGCCCTTTTTTCCCTGGAGAGTATTTGGGAATGTTTAGAGACAGTTCTCATGGTCACATCTGGAAGGGGAAGTGCCACATGCTCCTGGAATTTAGAGAGCAGATGCCAGGGACTTATAGGACATTGCTGGACATCCTAGAATGGCACAAGCAAACACCCAGAGAAAATAATTATCCGACCCAAAGGGTCATAAACTAAGAATGGTGTGCAGGTAGTGATCAGGGGATAGAACCAACATTAGAAGATTGTATACAATGATCTGGAAGAAAGTGACTGCAGACAGGCCAAAAAGAAGCCAACTTCTTAATCAGGGCTGAGAGTGCAATGCATAAGAACTAGGAATTGTTGTCAAACCCTTCTGTGAAATTATGCCTTATGTCATAGATGTATGCCTAAAGTAAATTATGTATAATGTATGTACTAAATTTATGGATATTGTCCTCAGGCCCCAGGGCTGGTTCACGCATTCTTATGTGTGTGTTCATAAAGCTCTGAATAGTTTTAAAGGTGTTTCTGAGAAATGGGCTAACTGTACTTGCCTCTTAAGAGTTAAGGTTTTAGTGCATGGACAGAACAAACCATGTAAGCACCAGTGTTTATACAGCCGGCTTTACCAAAATGTTTTATGTCTGAGCTTCTGGATACTATAAAGGACTCAGAATAGTTTTAACAAAATAGGTTGTGAATCTGGCAGGTATTTTGGAAACTATTGTTGGAGGTAGGTAGCACCAGATCTCTCTATCTCTGACTTGGCCCTAACTTCTAACACCTGGCCTGGTCTTAATGAAAGTAAATACAACATCAAATGATTGGTTGACAAAAAGCTCATGTGAGTACTGGACACTGACATGTTTTGCATATGATAGTTCACTTAATTTTCACAACAAATCTATGCGGTAAGTACAATTATTATCCTGTTTTACAGTGGGTGACACTGAAGCAGGGAGGTCAGATGACTTGACCAAGACCACACTTATAACACACATGAAAACTCAAGAAAACAGATTTCAGAAGCTCTGTTCTTTAACATGATTCTGTACTACCTCACTCTGAGCATGGACAAGGACTTCTAGAAATACTCATTCCTCTAAGATGGATCTGGATTATCCCTGGGACCCAAAAGAAGAGTTTTGCTTGTGGTTGCTGAATCACATGATTAAATATGAACACCCTAAACTTCATTTCCCTCCATAGACAATCAGCAAGTCTATCTCACTGTAGCTAAACTTTCAACACTTTCGCATGTTCTACCTTTATGTGGGAATGAATTCTACAAATTTGCTTCCTACTGAGCACTTAAATTTCCTTTGTAAGACTAAATTGCCTCTCTATTGCTTTAAAGGGGGCCCTAGTCCTTCTACAGCAAAGAAGCCTTGACAACAGTTCCCATGCACCGATTTTTGTGCCCTTCATGTATAACAAGTTTCTTCTCATTGTTAATCTTTCCACCTCCTTGATCACTCAAGTGGCCCTTCTCTGATTGTACTCAGTTCTGTCGCAGAAAATGCCTGGAGACCCAGAAGATATGGGGAGTGCTCAGTCAGAGAGGGTCCTAAACATCGGTTGCCTCAGTTTAATCACATCCACCCCTCTTCAGAATGCATTTACTAACATCTGGGATCCAGAAGCATGGAATCAGGAGCACTTGGGAAAATCACATGCACTCTTTTACCTATTTCTAGAATAATTAAGTGAAAGGAGGATGTGGAAAAATGCCTATAAGCAGGTGCTTTATTGCTAGCCCTACATACTTGATATAATTTAATAGTCACAACTCCTAAAGTAGATGAAAATTAAAGGCACTTAATATATAAAGGGAAAGAGACTCAGAAAGATGAGCAGACTGATGCTTGAATGGGTGTCTCTTTAGCATCAGCTGGGAACTTAGGCTGGACCAGTGTTTCATACCTCATGGTCTTAGTCATGTCCATTGAGAATCATAAAGGGGTAAATATCTGTCCTGCATTAACCAACACTGAGGATGGTCAGAGGGGATTAAATCCATTTGTATAATCATAAGTTTGGGTTATCCTCAGAGGCCTGCTCTCCTCCACCCATCTATCATAGACTTTCTCATATCTAGCCTCGTTTAGAGCAGGTTGTGATCTACCTGAGAACTTCCTAAGGCAACATGGTAGAACCTGGCTTCACTGAGTAAATTTATGAAAAGAGGACAGTCACTAGGAGGAGGAGACGTCGCTCAGGGAGCTGGTCATTAGTGCAGAATGTGGCAGACAATCATTGACTACACTAAAGCCGCATTTGAGACCTGGGAACCCATACTATAAATACTCTGGAACAGAAAACTCAGATGATGATGAGTAATGTTGAGCATTGCTTTACATATCCAGTAGCCATTTGTGTATCTTCTTGTAAGAAATATCTATTCAACATCTGTATATCAAAACATTGCTCTGTGCCCGGCGTGGTGGCGCACGCTTGTAATCCCCACACTTGGGAGGCAGAGACAGGAAGATCGCGCAGGTTCGAAGCCAGCTCTGCTGGCTTAAGAGACCCTGTTTCCAAATAAAAATTAAAAAAAATAGGTCTGGGAGTGTAGCCCAGAGGTAGAAGGGCTTCCAGGAATCCCAGTACCACCAAAATAAATAAATAAATAAATAAATAAATAAATAAATAACAAAACATTGTTCTGTATCCCATAAATACCTGAAAATAAAATCAAAGGTAAAAACAGAAAGCTCTCAGCTGGACACAGTGGCCCATGCCTGTAATCCCAGTACTTGGGAAGCTGACACAGGAAGATTGCAGGTTCTAGAATTGCAGGTCCAAGGTCAGCAACTTAGTAAGACCCTTAGTCCCACAGTCAGCCCTGGAGGCTCGGGTAGGGAGAAAATAAGACCTGGGGAAGCATATGGATGTCTGTTTTCAAGTTCTGGATTCTGATAACTGTGCTTCTGCCTTGTTTTCCAAACCAAGTGCTGCCCAGGCCTTTACAGGGCACAGTGCATCTAGTTGCAACAGGTATTCCCTTTTGGTCTTTGTCGGCATTGTACCTAATTCAGTATTTTCATAACCTCCCAAATTTCCCTCTTTCTGAGGTGTGAGCTTTAACCTTGTGTTATTTCTGTATCTTCTTCTGGGGCTTGAGTTTCTTCCCTAATTCACCGACCAGGATTTTCTGCTTGGCTAAGCTTTAGCCACATTCCGGAAAGTTTACTACACTACTGAACATATTGTAAAATCTAGTATCTGCAATGAACCCTGCTGAGGCACTTCAGCAATAACTCCCCTTGATATCTGACCACCTTCAACATCTGCTTAGGTTCTGTATCTTCCATCATCCCCCAGGCAATGTTAGATCTCTGTCTTTAGCAACAATTCTGATAGGTGAATTTAGCCAGAATCCCTCTCACACTCTTTACTTCTTTTCTTTCAGTAATTTTCAATCTGCTGACCCCCTAACTCTGCTTCCTAAGTATAACCCTTAATCTCTTTGTCTGTGCTATATTTCGAATTGAGACCAATTTCTCTATCCCATAGCAAAATTCCTTTGCCGAAGTCCCTATACCTAACAGTGATGGTCCTGAGTAGAATTTTGCCTACTGTGCTTTAATGACTGACTGCCCTTGCATATTTTTTCCTGTAGTACCATCTGCGAGCTGCTGGAAAGATGGAGTAGGTGGTCCCTGAAAATTGGATTTTGTCCACCTTGCTTTCTGAAAGCTGCTCACTCCGGGATTTCCTTATTGTTGGTTGATGCTCCCCATAATTCCTGAGATAGCTCTGTGCTGGGCTCCTCACTGTGTCCTAGACCAGAACACTGCTGAGCTCTAGTCTTACCTTAGGAAACAGGGTGGTCTGCTGAGCAGACCTCATTCCAATGCAAATGTCTTACAGAGTGGGCGGGTCTGGCCTTCGATTTCAAGGTATCTGAAAATAATCTCCTTACCAGACCAAAATCAGGCCTGTCTTGGGACTATGTGTAATAAAGAAATTAAAAGTCCTTTAATAGTGAGAGATGTAAGGAGACCTTTGGGGGTCTTTCTTGATGAATCCATATCTTCTGTTAGGAGATTTTGTTATTCTGCTACCTTTTGTGGCCTATGTTTTAAAAGCTTCTGTAGAACTTATATTTATTTTATGTCTGAACCTGACTCCTTTTTGCATTTGAAATAACTTTAGTTTGGGGGAGTCTGGAAGGCCTGGGGTTGGACACAGAAGATAATGTAGAGCTCATGATATTAATGTGACCCTAAATTCAAGATAAAATAATTAATTATTAGCATGATTATTTAGTGTAGTTGTTATTGTTGTTTGACTCTAAGAAAAAGGCAAATATTTGGAGCCATCTCACTCTATTCTCCAACAATCCTACTTGTTTGAAAGCTTGTCTTTAATTAGTGGACACTGGTCCCTCTATCATTTCTACTCATTGCTCTTAGGTTCACAGGCTAATATAACACAGAATAAATAATACTGCTAAGTCTCCATGACAAGTCTAAGTACTGGAAGATGAATTTCTGATACTCTTAATGTGATTTTTTTCCCTTTTCAAATGAGTTGTTTTTCAGTGCCATATTTTCATCATTAGTGCCATACAATTAAAACCTTGGGGATGAATACGAAATGGGATCCTTTGTCTTTAGGGAAAACATCCCATTGATTTCTCTTCCATGCTGTAAGCTGACATAATGAGGCCAGAATGATGGGGGATGACGCTGCGTGTAGGTAGAGAGCTGCTTCAGGGTGGGAAAGTAAAGAAAAGTGTACGGTGGCTCTTCTCTAGATGAAAGGCTCAGGCCCTCTGCACTGTGTCACAATAGGAATGGGCGTGCGGGACGGCCATGTTTAAGGATAGGCTATCAGATAGGCAATTTCAGGAAGGATATCAGAGAGGCAATTTCCAAGTGGCAGGCAAATGTGTCAGTTGGAGGGGCTCTGAGAGGCAATACAGAACTAGAGAAAATTATCCTAAGTGAGACCAGCCAGCGTCAGGAAGCAAAGGCTTGTACATGTTTTCTCATAGGAAGAAGATAGAAGTTAGAACACAAAAGGGACTTCAAATAAATGAGAAGAGATACCAGTAGAATAGTGGAAGAAGATTTAGAGAGGATGATGGGGAGATAAAAAAGGGAGATTTGTTGAAGTAAATATTTCAAACAATAATATATATGTATATAAAGTTATCAATACCAATCTCAATAATATGTACAGGGAAGGGTAGGGACCAGGTAGAATCTGGAGGAAAAAACACTAAGTGTTGTGTACATATACATATGCTGCTATCACTTCAAACTACATTAAGATATATAATTACACTGTATCAATGAAAGTATATTAAAAATATGTGCCAATAATAATAAAGGTTTATGTATTTTTAACAAAACAAACATTTTAGAACCGAGAGATAAAGAGAGAGGAGACAGAGAGAGAGAGAGAGAGAGAGAGAGAGAGAGAGAGAGAGAGAGAGAGAGAGATCCATATACACATATTTGGGGTTCCAGCATCCGATTAACTCTAGAGAAAGACACTGGGCTGAGCCTTGAGTTGATAATAAAACAGCAGTTATAATGAAAATGATAAAATTGATTATAAGTAATACATTTGGGGTCATGATGATGTTTTTAAGCACTGACCTAGGTTGTTTGCATGCATTCATTTCTTTAAGACTCACAGTATATAACATATCACAATATAAATAGAGAAATGGACACTTAGCTTAGTAAATGGGATAACTGGGATTCCATCCCAGATTTTCTGACCCCCATGACTCCTAATCTCAATATCTGGCACCATGATGATGTAGTCCCTTTCTAAAATTTAGGCCATGTTCCTGATCATAAAAAGCCTGAAGTATTAGCTTGGTCAACGAGACCTATTTGAAAGAAGGAAATTAAGGCAGAAACTTACTTTCAACCAGCAGGTGAGTTCAGGCAAAGGCAAGGCCTGGCTACATCTACATCTGAGACCTTGCAAATGCCCAAGCTCACCACCTGGCACTTCAGCCCCTACCCTCCTTAACAGCAAGGAATCCTGGAGCAAATACCTAGCAGCCTGGCAGCTGTGGGATGCCCTCCAGCCACAGCATGCCTTTGGTTCAAGACTGAGATGCCTTGGGTGTATTACTTGCCTCTCCACCCAGATCAGAAATGAATCAGAAGCCCAATTGGAGTGGCTCTACAGCCAAAGCACACCAACCAGCAGAGCTGCAGGAGCTGGCAGTGAGAAAGATGAGAGAGCAGAGCAGGGGACCGGCTGCTCTGGAATATAGACATCCAGGGCAGGAGCATCTTGATCTTCTGCCTCTTATTTTCTCAAGAAAATAACTGAATAGAGCCAGCATCATGATTTGCCCCACTGTGTCATCGTTATCCTCCAGGGCATCCAGTTTGGCAGTTTTATCTGGGCATTTTTCACTTTCTCCCACAAATTTCATTTTTAAGCTCTTTGGTCAGGTCAGCAACTCCTTCTACATTCCCTGGGATCTGAAGACCATCTCTTGCCAGTAACTCTTTGTTCTGGGAAGCCATGGTTCAGGAAAATGAATCCTGGGCTGACACCATCTATACAGCCAGCTGTTGCCAAGTCCTAGCTTACTCTCTCTGCCAAACTTAAAATCTCCATTTGGAAACAAAGTTGAGAAGCAATGCTTATTATTCCTGCTGCTTTTTTTTTAAAAGAAATCTCATATTCATAACGTCAAAATCACTAAAGATTCATGTAGCCATTTTATCTTTGATTACATCATTTTATCTGGTGATAACCAGCATAAAAATTAAAGTCAGTGGGTTTGATGTGCTTTTTAAAACTTCATGTTTCTGAATCCCATCGGCTATCTTCTTCTAGGATAAAGTGAATCTGCCATGCAACCCTGACTTCTAGTCTTTTTCCTGAACAAGAAAGCAATTGACTGTTCTAATTCTTCTTTTCCTTCTGGGAGATAAATAAATAATACCACCTTATGCTAGTATTTGAATATAATATGAATTGTTCTCTGAATCACAGGGCATTTCTTCCCAAGACTTTACATTACCATTTGTGGAAATATCATCATACTTACTACTAAAAATTAGATGTGAAACCAGGCTTGGTGGTGTATGCCCAGTGTTTGGAAGACTGAAACAGGATTGCAGGTATGATGTCAGCCTCAGAAATTTATCAAGACCTTGACAACTTAGTGAGACTCTGTTTCAAAATAAAACAATTAAAAAGGGGCCAAAAGTGTAGCATAAAACTAGAATTACTCTGGGTTCAATACCTAGTACCAAAAGTTAATTAGTTGGCTAAAAATAAAATGAGATTGGCACTGGGTGTGTCGCTCACTGGTGAACCACCTGTCTAGCCTTCCCAAGATTATGGGTTTGGCCCCAGCACTGGAAAAAATAAAAACTGAAAACATTTAAGAATGAGATAATTTTATGATAGAGTTCTACTTAGTATTGTTTGAGGTAGCAAGCAGTGTGCACTTTGAAAGGACAGAGAAAATAAGAAAAGGGAGTCTTATTTCAGAATTCTATATAACATGTTAATAATATATAAATAAAATAATAATATAATTATATATTCTCTCTGGATAAATGAGGAAGAGAAAGAGAAATAGAGAAGAAAATGTATACCCCATTATGACTGAAAGATGATCTTAAAAATCCAGCTTTGTTGAAAAATTGTGGTAATAGTCAACACTGGGTTTGGTGTCAATGTGTGTACACATATGACTTTTCAAGCCCGTTTTCTGGATGACATGTCTGGACTTTGGAAATAACTAAAAGATGATTTTTTAGTAGATTGTGAAAATGAGGCTTGCTTGAAGGAAGTAACATTTCTGCAAGGCTTTCTCAGATTATTTTAGTCTACAGAATACCATGGACTGGGAAAATTAAAAACAAGACACTTATATTTTTTATGTCAGACCACTGTACAATGGAGGTTTGCTCCAAGCCATCATATCTGATGGGTATCACATAGCATCTTGTTGGGATGTTAATTCCTAAGCGATAATTCTCATTCACCAGAAGGTTTGGATCTTCTGAGTGCCTTTGTTCTCAGAAAGAATGTCTAAGAAGTAAGATCCATAACCTCACTTACTGCAGGGGAGGAAGGACCTCTCTGGGCTTTCTTTCAGGCCACTAATCCCACTTATCAGGGCTCCAGATTACTAATCACTTCCCACGACTCTACCTCCTAACATTATTGTCTCAGACATTCACATTTTAACATATGAATTTAAAGGGGACACAAACATTCATACTACAACAAAAATTGTATAAAGATAAGATTCTAGTCTAAGATGTCTAGGAAGTGAGTTGATGAGAGTGGATTCACAGTCACCACCTCACAAAACCTAAATAAAGATGGACAAAAAGTACATGAGATGTTTCTGTTTTGCCTTGAAATGTTAGGAATATTGTTCGGTTCTTGAGGCTTCATGTCTATCCCAAAGTTATCATCAAACCCTTTCCATGTCTGTAGCAATGGAGAGAAGTTGTGATTATTCTTGGAGTTGTTCTGCAATTTGTGTTCCCATGCCCTCCACTGATCGGTAGCATGACTGCATAGCTCCAGGTGCTTCTACCTCCCCAGAAACTAAGCATCCCACACACCCATGTATATATGGGTACAATGGATGTTTACTCTACTCCATGGTTCATCTTACCGGGTTGTCTAATTCCCAAGAGATTATTCCAAGCACTGGCTTCTCATTCTGGTTTATTAGTCCACAGCACATCAGAGCTGAACAAATAAATGGACCAGAAGCTCTGAGGGCTTAGTAGGATTTACAAGCAATTACTGGAGTTCCAAAGGCAGTTTGTGCAATCGCAGAGCATCTTACCACAGAAGGCAGGGTTGCCTTATGAGCCCTAGCAGGGCTGGGCTCCTCTGCATGGGTCTTGCAGCTCAGGGAAGAA
This sequence comes from Muscardinus avellanarius, assembly GCF_963383645.1. Taxonomy (NCBI): domain Eukaryota; kingdom Metazoa; phylum Chordata; class Mammalia; order Rodentia; family Gliridae; genus Muscardinus; species Muscardinus avellanarius. The sequence continues at coordinate 127,873,678 of NC_137786.1, read as the reverse complement.
AGGAAGAAAAGACCATCTCTTACACAATCGCCCTCCCCCCTCAGGTGTCTCACTCCCTCAGAACCAGGGTCTGATAATTGGACATTCCTTTTGATACAGGAGATACCTGGAAAGTAAAATATAATGGGGATCTGAAATCAGTCTCTTTCCTATGGTGTGCTGTGTTTTGTTTTGCTTGGACAGCTGTTTTGCTTTTAACTGGGAAGCAGTGATACAAAAGGTTAAAAGCACACGTCTTATAATCAGTCCTATGTTTAAATCCTCTCTCAGAGCCAGGCATGGTGGCGCACGCTTGTAATCCCCGCACTTGGGAGGCGGAGACAAGAGGATCGCGCAGGTTCAAAGCCGGCCGTGCTGGCGTAAGAGACCCTGTTTCAAAAATATAAAATAGGTTTGGGAGTGTAGCCCAGAGGTAGAAGGGCTTCCAGGAACCCCAGTACCACCAAAAAATAATAAATAAATAAATAAATAAATAAATAAATAAATAAATCATCTCTCAGTTTTCTGTTCCATTTACAGTCCTCTGCTCTACCAGCTGAGCTATCGAAGGGTGCACGCTCAGACAGTTTTCTAACTGGAGAACATCGGGAATGAGTGAGTTTATTAATCTCAAGGTCCCTGTATGTACAATAGGGACAGTGGCTTACTCTCATTTTTTGAGCATTAAATGAAGTGAAATATGTAAATCATCTCATACATTGCAATGTAAAGTTTGTCAGATTTGCCCTTAAAGTTTTGTTGAGCATTTCTAGACTACTGAGGCCCTCTCTGCTTAAGGAGCTGCCCTTGTGAAGATTTTACATGTAGGAAAAGTCCAGAAGGTGGGTTCTTAGAGCCAAAAAGATGTGAGACTAGAAAGGCTGTAGGAAGACCCGGTGTGCAAACTCAGCCACCTGTCATGCCACTCCTTTCCAGGTGTGGAAAGCATAAGACTGGGCACAAACAGCCCCCACATTCCTCGAAGGAGGACCATGGTGGAAGAGAGTAAGTGCCCATCCCAAACAAAAATGCCTAAAATTTGTTTGATGATTTTCACTTAGCATCATCCATATTTTCCCATGCCATATGTTCCTTGTAAACATGATTTCTAATGGATTCAAACATTCCAACATGTGGTTGATTTATGTCTCTGTTCCTCTAATACTGGACATTAATTTGTTTCTAGTGTTTTGCTATGATACATAACACTTTGGTAAATATCTTAACATATACATCTTTTTCTGAATTTCTGATAGTTTTCTTAGTAAATTATCAGAATTATGAATTGACTTACCAGATTAAAAGTGGTTTGGGTATTCTCATATTTTACCACATGTGGCAAAAACAAAGGCATAAGTTATATTATTAATAGCAGTAAATACAGTTAGTAGCCTTGCCAGCACCTTCCTGGAAGAAAATATTATTCTTAAAAAAACAGTATGATTTTATTTGAAATAAGCAGGTACCTTATTGCCATTTAAATCTTCATTCAGTTCAATAAAATTTTTCTTCTGTTTACTAGATGTGAGCATTTTATGTGAGAGGACATTTTATGAATGTCTGTTCATGTCCTTTCCCCAAATATTTGAGTGCTAGGCTTTTATTTTGTTTCTTAACACTTTGCAAGAATTTTGAATATATTAACTAAGATTTTGACAGGTGGAGAAATCAGGATAGGCCAGTGATATCAGGCTTGCTATAATTGCAAACTTTAGATAATGAAAATATTATGAGCAGAAGTATGCTTATAGGAGATCTCAAGTAATATATGAGTATGGCAGGTAGTTAACTTAGATAACTCTCCATGTGAAAATTTACCGAGAATGAAGATTTTTAAAGCATTTGAAACTGTAGTGTGGGCGTTCTGAAATGCTAGATTATGAAACTGGAACCTCATTCAGTGACTAGTGAGAAAATATTGCAGCTCTCATGTGAGCCCAGTTAGTGTTTTTAAACTCTAGCTGTGTATTAAAACTAAACCTGCTAAGGCTCAGGTCCTAACCCAGACCAACTAAGTCAGTCTCTAGAGATAGAGACTTGCATTAGTAAACCAGGATTGTGAAAAATGCTTCAAGAGATTATTGTATATAGAATCATATTTTCCTAGCAGAAATGATTAAAGGAAAAGGAAAAGGGAGGACAGGAAAGGGAAGAGAACAGATGGAAAGGGAAGTCAGGACTAAAACAAAAAGGAACAGAGGCAGAGTAAAGAGAGAAGAAACTACTAGAATATCACAGTCGCTTAGGAAGGGCCTGATTTTGGATGGTAGCCATGGAAGGCAATGGGGCATACATGCAAGAAATAACATGCACATATGAGTGTATTGCTATTAATCTCACTAATATGTTTGGAGATGGTTGGCTAGTGGGCAGGGATCCACAGGGAAACACACCAAGTGTTGTGTGCTTGCATGTTCTTATCACTTGATATATAATTATAATGCACCAATAAAAGTATGAAAAGAATAAACAGTGCGTGCAATATGCATAGTTATCCATAAACTAAGAAGAAGGTAGGAGTAAAGTTTGAGGCAGAATAAATATAACAATGAACAGCTACAAGGACTTCCAATGGAGAAAGCTAATAAGAAATTAACACAATGATTTCTAGGCCACAGTGAAAACTAAAATAAGTATAGAGGTAAAGGAGAAAGAAACTCTAAGATGATGTATAGATATAGATCTAGCACAATGCCTACTGTATAAAAGGTGCTTAATAACTATTTGTTCAAAGAATAGAGAAAAGAGAAGCTGAGGACAGAATCTTTTCCAATATCCTCTTTCAGTGAGTAGAAGGAAGAAACTCTGAACTGTGGATAGAAATGGAATAATCAGAAGACACAACTATCCCATTTTAAGTTTAAAAAAGACTGCAAGTCATAGAGTATTGATATCAAGAATGTTGAGGAAAGGCACTTATATTTCACCAGGATAGCAAATCTACTACAAAAGTAGGCTAAAAGTTGGCCAATTATTGAAGAAACAGTGAGGCAATTGAAAGAAAGGCAGTATAGACTATTTCTGCAAAGAATAGAAAGAGAAGGTATAGGTGTGGTAGAAAAAAATGTCTGTACTTGTTTTGTTTGGGAGTTTCTCATTTATAAAGAATACATGAGAGAAAACCACACTTGTGTTGAGAGGTCCTTGCATGTTCCTGGATAGGAATGGGGGAAAAGGTACAAGGTGAAGAGTTTACTAGTTATGACAAAGTAGAGGAGAATTTAGGAGTAGTTAGAAGGATGAACAGAGATAGGAGTGTAGTCATCAGAAAAAGGAGGCCCACCCACCCAATGCTGGACAAAACAAGAGGGCAAGGAGTTTAAAAACACAGGTAAATATCAATAATGGAAGAAGGATCCAGGGAGGTGGGATGGCTAAAGCTTCAACTTCTCACTCAAAGCAGAAGATGGATTGTTAGCTGAGAATTCTGACTGGAGAAGTAATTATAAAAGAAAAGTGAAGGCCCAGAAAGGAGTTCTGGAATAAGTCAAGTTTTTCCCAAACAATGGTGGAGATTAAATTCTGGTTAGACACTTAAAGATTATAGGACTCCGGGCAGCATGCTTTTAAAATACCTCCAATGTTCAACATCCCTAAATGAGGAAAACTACATAGAAAAGGCTACCAGGTACATCAGTTACCTATTATAATGTGACAAAATACCCCAGAAACTTAGCTACTTAAAATGCTGTACCTTATCAGCCTGGTTAACTGAATCTTCTATTTTAGAGTTCCTTACAGGCTGCAGTCAGGATGTGGGCTGAGCTATGGTCATTGCAAGGCTTCACTGGGTAGGGCTCCACTTCTAAGCGGCTAAGATTTTCTGCAAAGGTAAGTTCCTCACTAATGTTTGGACTAAAATCCTTTGTCTTCTTCTGGGTGCTGCTCGGATCTTTATCCTGTGGGTCTCTAGTATGGCAGTTTATCCCATCAAAGTATATAATCCAAGAAGACAACAGAGGAAGTTCACTAGCAAGACAGACCTCATAGCCTTTTGCTACCTAATCACAGAAGTGATGATCCATCAAGTTTCCTAAATTCTAATGATTAAAAGGAGTTACTAGATCCAACCCACACAAAAAGGCAGGGGATTACATAAAGGATTGAATACCAACAGCAGGGATCATGGAGAATATTCCCTGTCTGCCTATTAAACATTGATCATACCATATATGAATTAATGAGTAGTCTAAAAAGCATCTGAATTTGTTTAAAAATATTTTCTAAATCTGTTTTTCAAATTCTATTGTTCTTAAGAATCTTTTTAAAATTGAACTCTCTGAGACTTCAAGAAAAGCTATTTACTTTGAAAGTAGTCTGATATAGGTATAAATATCAGAAAGAAATAAAGATAGGTCAGTAGAAAGATAAAATTAGAAAAAAGAAGAAAAGAATGGGAAAGGAAAAGAAAAAATATATATCTGTGATGTAGAGCTGTTGTGAGTGAAGACAAGATTTGGAGTCTGATGGTGCTGGGTCCCACAAGACTAAAGGAGAGGTGAAAAGAGGATCCAGGACGCTTTGAATGTGGGGAGCCTTGTGTGTCATCTTTGTGACAAGGATGGATGCTAAGACTAGGGACTATGGCAGTGGCAATCATAGAGGGTCTGCTACCCCCAGGCATGGAGTTAAATTTCTAGGGTAGCAATTATAGTGGTGATGATGCTGAGAATGCTGCACTGCCACTGATGGCATGTGCCAGCCATATCATTAACTTGTTCCATGATTATACAGGAATATGGATAAATATTTAGGATAATTATATGACAATATTATTATGTTCATATCAACAACATGGGAAATAAGAATTTGCCAGTTGAAGTAACCCGTTGAAGTGAGGATAGGATGTGCACTTTAGACAGTCAAGAAAGGAAAAACTTAGGCATCCTGATGGAAGATGGTAACTCGTTTAATAAAAGAAATGGGAGGAGAGAAAAATGGCAAACTGGGAAAAGAGAATAATACTATTATTTCATCATGTAATCATATTTAACCTAATATTAGCAGTTTAGGAAGGATGAGGAAATGCAAGATTCCATGGGGAGAGAGGTAAAGAAATCCCATAAGCTGTAATAAAATGGAGGTGAAGACTATAGTGTAATAAGTTTGTAAAATAATTATTTTTAGGTATTTGACAGTGATAATTTATTCATGAGATAATGAGGTCCTCCAGAGAACTTTTTCTAGAAACTAGGTATACACTGGCGAAATTAAAGAAAAAAGAAAAGAAGCATTAGCCCTGCTCTTATGATGCTTATAATCTAAAAGGAAGAGGAGCCTTTAATTTATTTTCCAAACTTGGACATTTTAAGAGTGAAAGAAAGTGCTATTAATAATCTGCTGAGACAGCAGGCATAGACTAAGATTGCTATAAAAAATAAAATGTATGCTCATTCTACAAATGGGTAATAAATAAGTGAACAAATGCATATGCAGTAGACAATAAATAAGAAAATGGACAAATGTATATGCAATTATAAGTTTATGAGTCATTTAAGGGGATAAAAATTTATGCAAATGGGATAATCAGGGAAGGACCCTCTGCAGAGGTGACATTAAGCAACTATCTAAAGAAGAAAAAGGAAAGATTGATGTAAAGAAGAAATAGCATGGTACTATAATAACCCTTACACTGGTAGTGGTAATATAGTAATAAGCCAGTTCAATGAGAGAATGGGGTACAGTTTTGCTAGAGTATCCCAAGTAAAGGGAATATCAAGTGAGGAGACTAGAAAGAGGAGAACATGGACAAGTCATATGGATTTAATTCCAAATGCAACAGGAAGTCACTAAAGAAGTTTAGGGGCCTATGATAATATCCATTGTAAAAGTGTGGTTCTGTATGTCTATGTGCAAAATATTTTATAGGAGCCTAAGACTGGCAGTAAAGATTGGAACCAAGGACTAGAATCTCTATAAAGTTTGGAGATGAATTGAAGAACAGAAAAAAGGCAGAAGACCTTTGAATGGCTCAAGGTAGGGGCCGATGGGGCAAGAAATCAAGAATGACATCTGGATATGTTTTAATTTTTTTTTTACGTGAGATAGTATGTGGAGAGTGGTAGCAATTTCTGAGATGGAGAAGACTTCCAGGCTGAAAGCCATCCAAACAGCAAAGGCAGGAGCTTTGATTGCAGTTGTGGAACTTTTGTTTTCCTTCCTCCAGTTTTAAAGCAGGAGCTTACCTACTCCACGTTCAGTTAAAGTTCCTAGATTGAAAGCCACAGAAGTGGACTCAGAATGGCTCAGGCAAATGTAATGCATGGGAAAGCTACTGGGAATTCATAAAATCAAGGCAAAGATGGAAACCCAGGCTTAGCAACAAGCAGAAACCAAGGCTTTAAAGGCAAGAACTATAGTGACTGACTAAAACCAAGATCTGGAGAGAGAATCATTTTCCAACATATTCACTTTTTCATTCATTCATTTCTTTTTTTTTTTTTTTTGTAGGTCTGGAGATGGAACTCAGGGGGATTCTTCTACCTCCAAGCTACACCCTGCCCTGTTTTTTTTTAATTTTTTATTTTGAAACAGGGTCTCACTAAGTTGCAGAGGGCCTCACTAAGCAGTTGAGGTTGATTGTGAACCGTGATCCTCCGGTCTCAGCTTCACGAATGCTGGGATTACAAGCACGTGCCACCATTTCTAATTAAACTTATTTTTAATTGACACAAATGATAACAACTATACATATTTATGAGGTTTCATGTGATGTTTTAATTCATGTACCCATTGTATAGTGTCTAATTAGTTTAAATATCTCTCTCTCTCAAGAATTTATCATTTCCTTTTAGTAGAAAATCCCAAATCATTTCGTATAACTTTTTAAATATAACAACATTATCATTACCTGAGCACATGCAATAGCACACCAGAACTCCTTTCTCCTCTTAAACTGTAACTTGGTACCTGAAAAACTTTTCTCCATTTTCAGTCTTTTTAATTCTCCACACACAAGATTGTATCCAGGAAAGGAATATCTGACTGGCTTTGCTTGAACTATGTATCCATCCTTTCACCAGGCTGTAGCCAAGGGGAAAAGTTAATTTTCTAGATTTAGTGCAAAAACAGTTGTCAGAAAGCCAACATCTGACCTGTGTGCAAAGAGCTGTTAGAGGACTTATCTAAGACTGAAACTGATAGTTCAGTTGTCTTTTTTTGTATATAACATTTTTATTTTGTAATGTATTTATTTTTTATTTTGATGGGGATCATATTAAAATTGGAAAACATTCAGGCTGTGATTGGTGCCCTCTTCACCCTCCACTTCCTCTTCCCCCTCCAAACAATGGGTGTCCAGGTTGACCATGCTACATTCATACTTTTACACATATTTGGATGTAGCTCCCCCATTAATCAATTGTCTCCTACCCTTCCATCAGGCTTTTGTTTTGAAGTGTTGAGTTCTTTAAGTTCTTTATAAACTGGATATTTGTCCTTTTTCAGAGGAGTAGTTGATAAAGATTTTCTTCCAACACAATGCAGAACAAAATTATGCCATATGCAGGAGAAAGGATGAAACTGGAGAATATTATGCTAAACTAGATTAACTGGTCTCCGAAAGTCAAGGGTCATGTTTTCTCTTATATGAAGATGTTAGAGAGAAAATACAAAATAAAATCACTTTGATTAAAAGAGGATAATGAGCAGTAGAGTAGTGGAAGGAGACTGGGGGAGAGAGACAGGGAGGGGAAAAAGGAGAACTGAGGAAGGGCACAGTTTAAATAATATTGTGTCCATATACAAAGGCATCACTACCAATCTCACTAACACATACAGGAAGGGGTGGGATGTAGAGGAAGATATACCATATAATGATATAATGTGTGTGTGCGGTATGGATGTTTCACTTTATATCTCACTGTGATGTCTGATTACAATGCATAAATAAATGCATACTTTAAAGCTGAAATTGCAAATGGTATTCCAACAAATATGCCTCACCACCTAGCTACATGAGAAATCTGAGATAGTAGGGTGGTGAGGGGTAATACTCTTTCTGAGTTGTATTCAAGGGGATAATATAATAGACACAAAGGACAGACTTCTATTTCCCTGGGTATAAAGGGGAAGAGTGATTTTCCACAAATCACTTTCTTTCGCCCTGATATAAAAATAGCATAAACACTGGCATTTTATCAGGCCTATTTAATTTCCTCTTTGGTCTGCATTTGGTGATAATTCAGGGGAATTATTGAACCTGGGTCCTCTTCAGTACACTGGGCTGATTTAGCTAATGATCTGTTAATGAGTTGTTAATCACTTATTCAAATTGGGAGGGTTGGGTGACTGAGCAGGTGCTGCACCAGGAGGCGGAATCTGCTGCAGGAACACCTCCCGATTTCCATTTCTGTGGGAGCCCACTCTTCCTTGCTCACTCTTCACTTTTAGTTCTCCCACTTTATAGCAGAACACACTCAGCTGCTGATGTCTCCTAAGTGCTGAGGGCCAGGGTCTACCAGTCTCAAATGTTTTGCCTTGGTTGCTGATACAAACAGGAATTACAGTATAGCAGCAGTTTGCCTGTACCAATTGGGAAACGGAAAGGTAATGATTTATCTATCAAGTCTGGCAACAAGCTGTAAAATTCTAAGCAAATGTCTACCGTGTTCTATACAACTGTATATGGCATGTCAAAATATGTTCACAGTCACTATTGCATCTGATCAGATACAGCAATTTTTGAGATAGAAGGATGATGAGGCATTTTCCAGATGTGACAGGGGGGTTATGAGGGTCAAGAAACACTCCCAAGGTCACTTAACTTGAAAGTAACAGAATGGATTTCAATCTCAATGTGACTGAGTCCAAACTCTACATACTTTCCTCAGAACATATTGCCTCTCCAAGAATCTAAAGTAAATATTTTATTTTTTTATTTTTTGGTGGTACTGGGGTTCCTGAAAGCCCTTCTACCTCCAGGCTACACTCCCAGACCTATTTTTATATTTTTATTTGGAAACAGGGTCTCTTAAGCCAGAGCACGTGGCTGGCTTCGAACCTGCACGATCCTACTGTCTCCGCCTCCCGAGCTCGGGGATTACAAGCGTGCGCCACCATGCCCGGCTAAAGTAAACATTTTAAAATATATTTAATTGCTATCATAAAGCATCATGTATGAAGCATATATGTTGTCCCCAGATTAATGTTTACTAAACTATAGACAAAAGAAAATCTCCTTTAAAAGTATAGGATTAAGCTCTATTTTTGATCTGACAAATCAGAATCTCTGCCAGAGGGCCCCCTGAATTTGTATTTTATACATTTCTCAAGTAGTGTTTACGAACACTAGAGGTTGGGAATTTCAGTCTCTCACTGATTTGCTGTATTATTGCCATGCCCAACACATTTAATAAGATTAATGACCTGTTCTCTCTGCCTAGAGTACATTAGAAACATAACATTAGAAGATGAAATGAGAGAGAAGGAAAGGCTTTCTGAAGCTAGCACACATTTTAGGGGAAGTGATATCTGATAAACTTGTACCTTGTACTGAGAAACAGGAAAGAAACACTAAAACGTAGATACAAACCTGTAGTTGTTATAGCGAAATTCAATAAAAGATATTATGTTATGCCCATTCCAACTCAGAAAGAAAAAAGAAGCTTAAGTTTTATCAAGTGCCTCTAGTCTATGAATACCATGAAAGACACGTTTGAAAGATATTTGTAAAATACCTTTAAACTAGAACTTATTTTGGCAGTTGTACAGATAATTTTTGTCTTTGGTAGTTTCTATTTGAACATTTTATTATAAATTAAAATGCCAAAATTCAAGTCGGCGGTGTTGGTAATCCCAGTGCTTAGGAGGCTTAGACAGGAGGATTGCAGGTTGGAGACCAGCCTCAGCAATTTAGCAAGACTCAGCAACCTAGTGAGCCCCTGCTTCAAAACAGTAATAGAAGAAAGGGCTAGGGGTACAGTTTGGAAGTAGAATGTCTCTGGTCTCTGGGTTCAATCCCAAGAACCACATACACGCGCGCACACACACACACACACACACACACACACACACACACACAGCCAAAGTTCAAATCCCATCCCAAATGAGAAATAATTCCGTAAACAGAGGCAAGTTTCTCAGCTTCAGTTTTCTCACAGCCGCTCCATGACTACATCAGCAAGGGCTGTGCATGCCTGGTGCAGATGGAAAACCATTGAACCAGGTGAGGTATTATGATTATCTGAAGAATTCCTGCATGAGCCCTCTTCTCTGATGGCTTTGGATTGATAAAGCATCGCTGTGGTCTACTTACAAGCTAGTTTAGGGCTACAGAAATTATTTATTAAATATAATGAAAAAGCCAATGAAGTAATCCACTTGAATATTCACTCTGGAGCTGAAACAAGTGACTTCTAACTCAAAGCCCTTCACTTACTGTAAATATCCTTACCTTCAGAATAGGACTCTAAGTTTCTACCAGGTGTCTATCAAAAGTGTGTCAGAAGAATAGTAAATGTCTTGAGAAGCTGAGTTATTTGTATAGTTCTGTTTTGTAGACATAATATAGCATCATAAAACACAGAAAATTATTATCCTGTAAGTGGCTGATTATCAGAGTTGTCAAGTGACCCCACACTACTCATGTAAATTTTTTTAAGTTGAGCATCATAGTCTAAAACAATCATTCCATTGACAAGTCCCATGGAAAATACTCTGAGCAGGTTAATTTGGAGCAAATATTAGGCTGTGTATTTGTTGCTGTTTACTTGCTTTACTCTTTTGTGGTGCGTTTTTTTTCTCTTGATTCAATTATTCTTCAAATCACTTGCCTGAAAGAACATAACAAAAGCTGGATTTTTAAGAGAGAAGCAATATTTTTAAACCTATTTTTCTTATGGTTCCTAAATGTTCTCATTTTCAAAAGGAAGAAGGGAGCTTGAAGCTTACTAACCAGCAGGTGTTGTTGGAAAATACAAAAATAGAAAATTTTAAAATCAAAAGAAAAATGGGTAAACTTGTCACTCCGACAATATGCGCTGGTTTATTCTTCTTGTTAACAAAGGATATTCAAGAGAACCAGAGATTTACATTTTCTAATGCAAACTTTGGTTTTACGAGTGCTTGCCTGACACACATTTGCCAGATTTATTTAGTTCGTGCTTTTAAGATACCAACTGGTTGTGCTTTATTTTTCCTCCAAAACCAGAAGGAAAAAATTATTTTATTCTTTAATCATATCATGTGATAATTCTCATACAAAATCATCCTTTATGGACACATAGATTATTTTATCCCAGTCAAAGAATTAAAATTTGCATTCAAGTTTTTTTATCAGAATCAGATTCCTGTTATACAAGTGAGAGCCAGAATCCTAAATTGTTAACCAGAATTCCCAAACAAAATTTTAAAATATGTAAAGACACCTTGTTGTAGAGACTATTTACATCTGTGTTAGAAAATCCTTCTAATTCCCATCCTTCAAAGACAAAGGGGTGTAGTGAAATAAATGGACGTTATTAAAGAAAGGGAGATGGATGGTCATTGAGGCAACTGTTTGTTTTGCCACTGCCAAATTTATTTCCATAAAAGAAAAAAACACCCTTATCAACTTCTAGGGACTGGTTTGTTTTGTCATGGTGGATGCAGTGTTAATGTGTTTTATGACTCTCTTGGAGCTGGTGCAATGACACCAATCTAAATAAGGGAGAAGGGAAGGCTTAATCACACTTGCCACTGACCAGTTATTAACATTTTCCAACAAGGGCATTAGAGGAAAAATTCTGAGAGGTCAATTTGTAATTCAAGAGTGGAGCCAAAAGGAGAAAATGTACTTAAAAGCAATGTGTTTCTGGCAAGAGCAGGTGTGTTAAGTCCACTTCAATTTGGCAAGGCTTTATTAAGCACCTTACATGTTAGAGACATCTTTCCAGGTCCTCAGTCATTCAAGGAGTTCATTGTCTAGTGGGCAAAATTGTTAAGGAAAAAAATGTATTCAGCAAACATTTGTCAAAGCAATTTGAATAGACATACATATAAGATACAGAAGAGAGACTGATTAATTATTTTTTGGAAAACTCAAAACAAGGAAAGGTTTGAGTTAGATGCTTCACTGTGAGAGATGAAACGTCTGATAGAAGAAATGGAAGGGAGGCTCCAGGCAGAGAACATGCCTGGGCAAGGACTGGGAGGTAAAAAAAACAGCATGGAAAATTCTGCAACACCTGATCCTATAGCGATGAGGCATAAAAATCCTGGGGAAGCCAGGTATGGTGGCTCATGCTTGTAATCCCCACGCTTGGGAGGCTGAGACAGAGGATCGCACGGGTCCGAAGCCAGGCCTCGGCTACTTAGTGAGCCTCTCAGCAACTTAGTGAGACCCTGTTTCCAAATAAAATATAAAATATGTCTGGGAGTATAGCCTGGAGGTAGAAAGCCTCTGGGTTCCACTCCCAGTACCACCAAAAAAAAAAAAAAAAAAAGAAAAGAAAAGAAGAAAAGAAAGAATCCTGGGACAGGAAAGAAGACATTTGGGAACGAGCTATAAAGAAGAACCTTATGTTGTAAAACCATTAATAGGCATTTTGATTATATGATCAAAGTATGTTATATAAAGATTGTTTTAAAAGCTTTGTGGCTGAATATGATTAATGAGGGTCTACATCCGAATATGTGTAAAAGTATGAATATGGCATGGTTACCCTGGACGATTATTGGTGGGAGGGGGAGGGAAATGGGGGCAGGGGGGTAGAGGGCACCAAGTACAGTTTAAATGTATACCATTTATTTTCAATAAAAAATTTGTATAAAAAATAAATGGAAATAAGTACAAAGAAAAACTAAGCTTTGTAGTAAAGGGATGGACTAAAAGGTATCAGGAGCGAGTCATGAGGTTGGTCAGGAGAAGATGTTAAGAAATAAAAATGAGAGAAATTAAGGTAATAGTAGTAAAGCAAGGATAAAAGAAATGACAGAGGTTGGTGAATTGTTTTGAGAGTGCCTTGGTCTTTGCTTTAAGATAGAATAGGTGCCGGGCATGGTAGTGCACACCTGTAACCCCAGTACTTGTGAGGCTGAGACAGGAAGCAGTTTGGAGGCCAGGCTCAGCAAGACTCTCTTTCAAAAAAATGTAAAAGGGCTGGGGAGATAGCTCGAATGTAGAATGTTCTGGGTTCAATTCCCAGTGCCACCTGCCAAGCAGAGATAAGCTAGGTGACCTACTGGATGTAGGCCTGATGCCTACTACCTATTTCAAAGGGGCCACTAAGTCCAGGCCTTCGATGCTTTCTAACTCCACGTAATTCCCTACTCCTTCCTCAGCTGCCCCTTTTCAAAGCCTTTGGCCTTACCCTGCGGAACTGTAGGTCCTGTGATACACATAAGACATCTACACACTCACTGCCTCATTGTCTTAGTTGCCACGCCCTCTCCCTTGAGCTCGTTTTAAGCAATAAATAAGTATTTGTTCACAGTGCCAGATAATGAAGTCTGATTTTCATCCTTGCTGTTTATATTAAAATCAACTGTTTTCTCTGAGGTTCTGCCTTTCAACTAGACCATTCTCTAAATACCATCATCTATTGACCTCTATTTTTTCCCTTTTAATCCATCAAGTGGTCTGTTCCATAAATTTTCAGTCATTGAGTATTCTTTCTCACTCTCTTCAGAACCAATTCAAGCTCTGCCAAGATTCTGGCGTCAGCTCCCATGACCTTAAATTCCCCAAGGATGCTTTATTGAACACTTTGCCTTACTTCCTTAACCTCTGCATCTGCAAATGCCCCTCTCTAATCCACTGCAGCACTCAAGCTTAATCCCTGAGCCTGGCTAGAGGGCAGAGGCTCCCACGTTTTGAAATCCTAACTCAAATATCCACTTCTCTAAACAAAACACTTTTGTTTCCATCCTGCTTATTCAATTCTTCCTACTTCAACCTCAGATTCACCTCCACTTCACTCATCCATTTATACCTTAGGAATCCAGAATAGGTAACATTGCCATTAGAGCATCCACAATGTTTTTTTCCTGATATTTTGCCTCATGTCTCTTTCAGAGCCCGCACTGAGTGAACTCCCACGAAAGTGTTCTCCACACCCATACCTGAGCTTCTAAACACTGAGACACAAAAATAACCCAACGTTACAATAACAAGGGTTGAAAACCAAGATGACCCTCAACATTCACTGGCAAGTGTACTGTTTCTCTATTCCACTCCTGCTCCTATGCTCCAACTTCCTACCTCTTTTCTGAAGGGGGAAAAAAAAAAACTATCACATTGGAGTTCTTTCATCTTCCCTTTCTGAGACATAAAAATTGACACTCCTCTTCTTCTGTTACACTACAGGGCTTGTCCAGTGTCCTACAACATCCGATTTCAGTCTCATCCCTTCCAACCTTCTGAAAAGCTCAACGCTATTCTTAGCCCTTTTCTCAGCCACAAAGAAACTCTCCTTGATTAGATTCTGACACCAACTTTTAATGAAGCTGAATGTACTCTAACAAACTAAAAGTATAACAAAATGTAGTAAGCCCTCTCTTGACCCCACACTTATCTCCAGCTGACCTGCTATCTTTCTTCTCCTCTTGACAAGCATGCTGAAACACGTTTCACTCACTGTCTCGTTCAATCCTCAAGCCATTTCCAATGGACTGCAATTCTAACACTCAGCTCTCCACAAGAACATCTTTCATTAAGAAAGCCAGTGATCCTCAAGGTGCTACAGCCAAAGGGGGACTCCAGCGTCAAAGCTACAATTTTCTTTGCAGCTCCTGTGCCATCGTGCTGGTTTTTACCTACTTCCACCACTCCTTGGTTTCTTTTTTACTATGTACCCTCAGTCTTTCTCCCTGAGACAATAAGTTGGAATTACCCAACCTCCTTTTCCTCCCAAGCTGCCTTGTGTCTATAAGCAAGGGATCATTCAAGCTTTCTTCTCTAACGGACTAGAGAGTGAATGCCACCTGGTCTTTTACACAACTCCTCAACCCTGGTGTCGTAGAATGGAAGCGGTTATAGATGATGCATCAGTTTACAGCTTAACAGGCACAGCTCTGCAGCAGAAAAATTGCATGTGCAGCATCAGGAAACCTGCTGGGTGTGTCCTAGGAATTTGCCAGTGCCTGCTACAGGTCATTGTTTCCATAACTTCTACCTGGAGATAAGTCAATATCTAGATCAATCCATCATCTCTTCTCTAAACTCCAGCTGGACCTTTGGCATTTCTACTGCAATAGCTAATAGACACCACACAGTTGACAAAGGTTCTTAGGACCAAATCTGAAGTCCTCATAGTGGCCCACAAGGGAGAAGGGCCTGCGAAGTTCTCTATGGCATGATCACCTACGCAATAATTTCAGGCATGATCCCTACCATTCTCCCTTCACACTCTCTATTCACACAGCAGCCTCCTTCCTGCCCCTCAAAAATAAATATGCCATATATATCTGGGCAGGCTTTTTCTCCACTGACTTTGCACTGAAATTTTCCTCTGCCTCAATACCCAGCTTCTACATACTGACACGGCCAACTTATTCACTTCTTCAAGTCTTCAAGTGATTGAACCCAGGGGCATTCTAGTTCAGACCTGCATCCCCTGCCTTATATTTATTTATTTATTTATTTATTTATTTATTTATTTATTTACTGTGGGTCTAGGGATAGAACCCAGGGGCATTTGACCTCTGAGCTATACCCTCTGCCCTATTTTTTAATCTTTATTTTGAGACAGGGTCTCATTAAGTTATGGAGGCCCTCACTAAGTAGCTGAGGCTGCCCGAAAACCGCAATCCTCCAGTCTCAGCCCTAATGCTGGGATTACAAACGTGCGCCACCATGTCTGGCTCTATTTATTTATTTTGAAACAGGTAAATTTATTTATTTTGAAACGCTAAATTTCTGAGAGTCTCACTAAGTTTCTGAGGCTGGCCTTCAACCTGTGATCCACCTGTCTCAACCTCCCAAACTGGAATTACAGCATAGACCACTGCTCTTGACTAAAAATTAATTTACATCATTTTAAAAAATTCTGAATTTTTATTGTCCTGTTAAGAAGCCTTCACCTCTCATCAGAAATAACAAGATAAACTTTTAATTAGTTCTCACATTTAGCCTAGTCCTTGTCCAAAGACATTATCCATTCTGTAGCTAAAAATATCATAATATCATTTTCAATATGTAAATTCTGTATCACCATGCCCTTTTCATACCCCCTTACTGAAAACTAGCCTTTATAAAAGAATAACAATCCTAGCCTCATCCATCTTTACAACCTCATCTAGAACTCTCTGTTCTCTCTACCACCACCAACGTCTGTGCAGCTCCTAGACTGCTCCCTGCTCCCTCGCTGCCTCTGGACTTTGCACATTCTGCTCCCTCTGCTTGGAAAGTCATTTACTTTACCTGGCTAACTTCTGTGCCTCCCTGTGCCCCGCACCAATTGTCAGATTCTTAACAAAGCCTTCCTTGAACTACCTAAGTCAGTTATAAATATGAAAGGTTTTCATAGTACACATTTATTTTTGTGATTTCTAAAATAAATAGAAGACATGCATTAAATATATATATAAATATATAAATAAATATAGACACGCAGAAAGAGAGACAGAGAGACAGAGAGACAGAGAGAGAGAGAGAGAGAGAGAGAGACAGACAGACAGACAGACAGAGAGAGACAGACAGAGAGAGAGAGAGAGAGAGAGAGAGAGAGAGAGAGAGAGAGCAGTGTAACCTTAGCAATTGGCATCAAGAGGGTATTCATAATGTGGGGAAAGAAGAGGATAGAACAAAAACCTAAGCATTGTTCTTGAAAGAGACAAGCAGCACTCTCTCTCTAGTAACATTAAAAGAGACCGAAAATAATGAGAAGGTGATGCATTTGAGTTTAAATTTGTCAAGTTAGAGAAGCTCATGTATTCTACTCTTCTTTGGCTGTGAAGGTGCGGTGCTAGGAAGAGGCAAAGGCCATGACTGGAGATTTGAGAACATCATGGGTTACACTCGATTCCCCAGTAAGAGCCGGCTGCAAGGTGTGACAATGGCCAGGAGTGAGGCACTGATGAACCATTTTCTATAGGACTCGAAGGAAAGGATGCCTTGGCCAAAGGACTGGGGAGAAGAGGTTAGAGGAAGAGGAGATGTAGCAGAGAATATTAGCAAGGAGAACAGGAGAGGAAGTATATCAGGTTGGAAGAAGATAAGCCAATACTGCCAAATGCTACAGGTGATTTCAAATAAAGCCTGAAATGTGCGGGAGACATGTTAGTAGATATAGTGGTTAGAGAGGAAACCAGTTTGCAGTAGGCTGTAAAGTGAATTGACATGGAATGAAAAGGTGTGGGAGCTGTGTACAGAAGTGTGTGTGTGTGTGTGTGTGTGTGTGTGTGTGTGTGTTGCTGAGGATTAAGCCCAAGGTCATTCTACCTGTGAGCTGCATCCCCCAGCTCTTTTTTAAATTTGAAACAGGGTCTCACTAAGTACTGACACTGGCTTTGAACCTGCGATCTTCCTGTCTCAGCCTCCCAAATACTAGGATAGAATTACAGGCATGAGATACCATGCCTGGCTATGTAAGCATTTTAAAAGGCTCAGCTATGAAGTTACAAACGAGGAGAGTGCTAGGGAGTGACTTGGTAGTAGAGTAAGCAGCACAAGTAAGGCTTGGGGATTAATCCTGATACACACACACATCACACATACACAGAGGCATAGAAGAATTAGGATAAATATGAATTGCTTAATTTATTTTACTATCTTTCCCAAACATGTTTATATCACCTTTTAAGTAATAGTAAAAATAATCAGGACCATTTATTGAAATGTTACCACATATCACATACTATGTTGAGCATGTTGTTCTTACTCTTATGAGGGAGGTTTGTTATCCTAACTTTTCAGAGGAGAACAGTAAGGAATTGCAAGGTCAGGTCACTGTGACCCAAGTCCCACAGCTATCCAGTGGTGTGCCAACATTCAAGCTCACACTCAACAGCTATGGTTTTAACCCTTACAACAAGATTTCCAAAATATGTAATCTACATGTCCTCTTCATTATTTTTGCTCTGGAACAGCAATTACATGTTATCTTTATTATTATTATTCACATAAATTTTCTTTAAATTCATTTGCTTTTTCACTGTTGATTAGATTCAAAGAATTTATTTTGCATAAAGAAAACTATGTCAATTGTACAATTTATTACACACATTTAATAAACTTTAAACAGTTTAATTAGAGATGCATAGATATGTATTATTGGTAAAATGTTTCTTTAAAAATTTAAGCCATATTTACAAATTTGAAATG
This sequence comes from Muscardinus avellanarius, assembly GCF_963383645.1. Taxonomy (NCBI): domain Eukaryota; kingdom Metazoa; phylum Chordata; class Mammalia; order Rodentia; family Gliridae; genus Muscardinus; species Muscardinus avellanarius. The sequence goes on along the minus strand of NC_137786.1, from coordinate 127,855,458 downwards.
ACTGATTATTTTCAATGCTTCCAATACCCCAAGTCTCATATAAAACATACACAATTTTATCAATTATCTCAACTATCTAGAAAAATTTCTATTCTCATTTTAAATTATAGATAGCAGATGATTCGTTCTTTTTATCATTATCTATGCACTTCTTTTTATACTTAATTAGATTATGGTTACATTCATTGTGCGACCTTCCTAAGGTTATCTCTAAATTTATTTAGATATTTCACCAATGTTGTAATAATTTTGCCAAATAAAAAGGACAAATGATACTATTTCAAAACAGGGCCTGTACTATTCACCAATGGATTATTGGTCAGTTTATAATATCTGATTTACTTTTTAAAAGTGACTCAACTTTGAGCTACATAATATCAGTAGAGCTTACTTTTTTTTTTGTCTTAACTTCACTATTTACATCAGCAATGATTTTGGAATCCATGTCCCTCATGTAGCTGCATTTTTCTACCTGGGACCTTTTCGCAGATCATTTGTTGGAGTCCTGTTTATCTGGCCTTCTCTGGATGCTCCACCATTATACTTGCCTGGTATTACTCCACCATCCTTATGTACTTAGTCATTTTTATCATTACTAAATCAAATGTGTGCCTTATAAGCATCTTATTCTAATTAGAAGTGCCAATTAAAGATGGTAGGTCACAGCAGATATGGAATCTACTAAACTTCTTTCAAGGGCATAGGGTATTTGACACATGTGTTATCTTGAAACAAACTAAACTTTGGTAGAAAGTGATAATTTGTGATGATTAACCAACAGACCCTTTCCTAACTGATAATTTACCAACAGATGAGTTTTTAATAAGTCTTTGGTACTGTTCCCAATTTGTCTAGAACTATCTGACTTACTCCAAGTCTTCTGTATTTGCCAATATTTATTTATGCAGATAAATGCAAGCAGAAAATACAATTTGCAATTATATACCTAAAAGAATAAGTTCAATACTTATGTATAATATTTATGTGCTAATAAAACCAGTAAAATTAAACTTACTGTGTTTTGTCCTTTTTTTGTATGAAAACATCCTAGTTTTGCAAAGTTTCTTATAATTAACTTTCCTGGGAGAACCCTTGTAAGCCATCTCCTTTTTACTGATGTCCCCAAAATCTCTCTGATTTATGTCAATAATAGTATTTTTCAGAGTGCTGGATATTGAATGTTTCCCAAAGGTCCATATTCTAAAGGCTTGGTCTCCAGGGCAGCGCTCTTGAAAGATGGCAGAACCTCCAGGAGGCGGATCCTTAGGTGATTAGGGGTGTGCCCTCAAAGGGACTGTGGGATTCTGCTCTCCCAGCCTCTCTCTCTCTGCTTCCGTTCTAGGTTGAGCTTTTTGCTTCAACACTTGCTCCCCAGCATCACCTCCCATGTCATGAGGTGACTAGGTTAAACAGCAGCCATTCACTCCTAGCCAACCTTGGAATGGAGGCTCTAGCCAAGACCATTAGGCAGGGAAAGGAAATAAGAGACATCCACATTTTAAAGGAAGAAGTAAGACTATCTTTATTTGCAGGTAATGTTATTTTGTATTTAGAAAATTCTAAGGCATCTATGAAAAATTATTAGCAAAAACAAGTACATCATGTTTGTAGGATATAAGATCAATATACACAAAGCAATTCAATTTCTATATTCTTTCAATGAACAAAAGTGAAATTCAGAAAACAATTCTATTTGGGAAATCAAATCACTGCCAACCTCACTAATATGTACGAGGGCTAAGAGAAGATGGGATCTTGAGACCACTCCAAGTACTTATAAGCATGAATGTTTGTGTCACTTTAAGCCTCACATAGAATTGCAAAGTTTCAAAAAAATATATGAAAAAGAATAAGATTCTTAAAAATTAATTTTCCAAAAGAAGTGAAAATGTGTACTCTATAAACCACAAACTGTTGTAAATTATTCTTTGTCATAAATTGGAAGACTTAATTGTGATGGTAGCAATACTACAAATTCAGTACAATCTTTACCAAAATTCCAACTGGCTCCTTACAGAAATTGATAAGCTAACCATAAAATTTGTATAGAAATGCAAGGTACCCAGAATAGAACATTTTTTATGTGTGTGTACAGCACTGGGAATTGAACCCAGAAGCATTCTACCTCCAAGTTATACCGCCAGTCCTATTTTTTTTCTTTGAAACAGGGTCTCATTCAAATATGTATAAAAGTATGCCGGGTGTGGTGGCACATGCTTGTCATCCCAGCGTTTGGGAGGCGGAGACAGGAGGATCGCGCTGGTTCAGAGCCAGCCTCGCTGGCTTAAGAGACCCTGTTTCCACATTAAAAAAAAAAAAAAAGTTAAAAAAAATAGGTCTGGGAGTGGAGCCCGTGGGAGTGTATCCTGGAGGTAGAAGGGCTTCCAGGAACCCCACCATAAAAAATATATATATGTATAAAAGTATGACTGTAGCATGGTTAACCTGGACACTTATTGTTGGGAGGGAGGGAAAGGCTTATAATACCTGCACTTGGGAGGCGGAGACAGGAGAATCACACAGGTTCAAAGCCAGCCTTGCTGGCTTAAGAGACCCTGTTTCCAAATAAAAAAAAATATGAAATAGGTCTGGGAGTGTAACCTGGATGTAGAAGGGTTTCCAGGAACCCCAGTACCACAAGAATTAAAAAGTAATAAAATAAAATAAATATAAATATAAATTGCTGTTAGGTAGTGGAAAAACCCAAAATTTTCATGCACTACTTATAGGAGTGTTTAGTGGTGCAGACACTTGGGAAACGGTTTGGCCATTCCAAAAAGATTAAATGTAGAAATGCCAAATGGCCCAGAGATTGCCCCTCTACTCCCCAAGAAAAATGAAGATATACCACACAAAAACTTGTGCATCAATGTCCATAGAAGCATCATTTCTAGTAGCCAAAGAATAAAAGCAACCCAAATACCATGAATATATAAATCGAATATGACATATCCATGTAGTATATAATATTTAAATTTTTAAGTCATTGAAAAGAATGAGAAATGACATATGCTACAATATGGCTGATCCCTGAAAACCTCATATTAAGAAAAATAAATCAGTCACAAAAATATACATCCTGTGATTCCATTTATAGGAAATATCCAGAACTGTCAAATCGACCAAGACAAGGAGTAGAATAACAAGTAGTTGCCCAGGGCTGGAGGGTTTAGTGGGAATAGAAAGTGCCCCTTAATGTGTAGAAAGTTTCTTTTTGGGCTAAAAAGAAAAGTAACCTAAAATTGATTGTTGTGATGGTTACACAACTCTGTATAAAAGCTAAGAATATCTTTAAATTGGTGAGTTATATGGTATTAATTATATCTCAGTAAAGTCTTTTTTACAAAACAATGTAGGAAGTATAATTTTATGAGGATATAGTTTTATGGTAGCACAAATAAGGAATCATCACTTAGCCTGGATATCTTGGGATCCAGTGAAATCCTCTTTTAGGCAACAATTCTTGAATTTTAAAAGGGAGTGTAAGAGAGAGGTGGGTAGAAGGTGGAGAGAGAGAGCTATATGTAGTAAAATACTTCATAGAAATACTACTTATACTTCAGAGATTGCATGAAATCAAATGAAGCTTGAAACAAGCATAAAACATATGATGCTTTTAAATGCCAAGTTAAAGTATTCAAACGTAATCTTATGCCCACTGTAACTGCGATGGAATTTTGACAAAAGAAATGATATGATCAAATTTTCTCTTATTTCTAATTTGTGTTGAATGAATTATTTTGTAAGAGAAAAAGCAGGGAAAGGAGCGTATAATAGAAGGCAAAAAAAAAACACTTAAGATATCTTTGAAATAATATAGGCAAGAAATTATAATGGTCTGAAATAAAGCAAGATGATGGGTGAGCAGTGGAGGAGGAGCATATTAAAGGTATACTGAGGCAGCTGACAAGGATGAGGGGATGTGTCTGGTAGGTCTGTGACTTTGCAGAGGGAGGATGAGAGGAAGGAGGGAAAAAGATAGGCCTGGACCTCCTGCAGAATGAATCCATAGTATCTGAACCAAAAAGTGGGCCAGAGAATAGAGGAGGAAGGTAGAATGGAGGAAAAGTTGCAAAGTTTTTTTGCTATTGAAGATCAAGTACATGGCTTTGTCACCTAGTAATTCCAACATCTAGCACAATGTAGATCAAATTGCTAATTAGACAAGTTACAGTAGTGCTAGATTCTCAGGTCCACTGTCTAGTGGCTCCATTTCCTATTAACCAATTCCCTAAAAGCCAAAAGAAAAGGGAAATAGCTGGCATGTTTGGGGGATGTGAAAAATAGCAGCCAAGTATTCTACCAGTTTCCAGGCCGGCCTTAGTGTTCAATGCAATCAGCATTTGCCAGAGTTCATGGTTGCAGAATTGTGCAGAAGCATGCTGTTGAGGTGGAAAAACAAGAATGCTTTGCAGAATTTTGATTTAGTGCCTCCGTTGTAAATGCCAGTTGTTCCCACTGACTTCATTTTGCTAATGCAAGAACAGCTTTTGCAGTAATAACATATTTCAGTGTGAATGTCTTTTTAATAATCCTTAATTTGAGTCCTAATTCCCTTGATAGCCACTTTCAGGAGACAACTACATTCCAAAGTAACAGTACTGGAACACATTTGAGAAAAGACCAATCACAGTCATGGACACACACACACACACACACACACACACACACATATGCACACACATACACACACATGCACACACACGTAAGCAAAGAACAATGTTTCAAGTATTTTAACACATTATTATAGTTCTTAAGTCCATTGTCATCAAAGAAATGCCCTGGACCTTTTATTAAGTAATCAGTCCACATTTCATAGACATCAGCGATTAACAGTACATTCTTTATTATCAGTTGGGATCTGAGCACGATGGAAGTAGAAGATGAAGACACAGTGATAAAAAGAGCAGTAACCAAAAAAGACAAGAGATGAATAGGGACAAAAGTACAACTCATAGCATGAGCACAGAAGCCAGAGCAAGCCCACAGCAATGGGAATGACTGAGTATACATGTGCTATCATGGGATCCAATATAATTTAGCTGCATTTTTTTTTTTTATCCAGTGAAGAGAGCCAACAGGCTAAGTTGGGATCAATGACGTGACATTGACAGGTCCAAAGTAACAAAGCTGCCAAGAACACATAAATGTCATCAAAGAAATGCGTGCATGCCCTCACCTTTCCCCTCCTGAGCCCCTGGCAGAACAAATTTATTTTTGTGTCGTAGAAAATTGCTCGTGCTAGCACCTCGGCACTCCTTGTCCATTCCCAACTGTCCTCTAGTCTTCTCACCCGCAGAAGTCCTTAACTTCTGGTTTGAAAATAGCTTTATGAAACCAACCTTGCAATTTGGGTCAGAGCTCAGAGGGGCTAAGGCACCGTGGGAAAAATATATATATATATGTCACATATTTATACAACAGACTTTGCCTGGCCTCCTGTGTGGGAAGAAGTTAATTGATAAAGGGTAAAAAGAAGTTGATGTATCTATTCTGTATTCTATGCTTTCACCTCTTACCTTCCAGGCTGAGTCATGTTTCTCTGTTACTGTTTTCTTGTTGTTGTTGTTTTGTTTTATTTTGTTTCTCATCCTGCATTCCCCCTTGATTACACTTACCAGAATGTCCCCCAACAAGTAATTTTATGGGTAAAGTTCTATTGTCTACTCCGGTGACTAAGCTTTATGAGAATAGAAACTTTATGTCATATTCGCTGATCTCTTCCCTGAATCTCAGGATCACTCAACAAATATGTGTTTAGGTGTGGAAGAGGTAAGACAAGAATAAAAGAAAATGGAAAGAAATAACAAGAAATCAGGAAAGAAGGAGGATAAAAGCAACTTGTCCTTACTACTGAGACCACACAGCAAAACTTCTTTCAGGTGTTCAGGTTCTATAAACTGTATACACATTTGAGACATACACACACACACACACACACACACACACACACACACACCAGATTTTTTTGGGGGGGTGGTACTGGGGTTCCTGAAAGCCCTTCTACGTCTGGGCTACACTCCCAGACCTATTTTATATTTTTTTTTAAATTTGGAAACAGGGTCTCTTAAGCCAGTGAGGCTGGCTCCAAACCACCGCGATCCTCCTGTCTCCACCTCCCAAGCACGAGGTTACAAGCGTGCGCCACTATGCCCAGCTCACACACCAGATTTTTATGCCCATACATCAAAGACTGCAATTTATTGTGTTAGTCCAAATGTACATGCCTGTTACTGGCCTGCCATGTGTTCTTCTAGACTGGTTCTGTACACTATATAGGATTTCAGGCTCAAGGAAAAACAATGCAAACATTTGAACAGAAAGACAAGCACAGTAGAGTGGTGTGAGAAGATAGTAATAAGACTAACACTAACTTTATTTGGCCACATTGTCTACCCTATGCATTGGATCATTCTGCTATTTGTCATCAGTTTGAGAGTTGTTTCCTTTACAAGAAGCTATATCAAACATCATGAAAAATCTTCTGGCTCAAATAATAAAGCAGTTACTTATTTCCAATGATGCTACAAATGCCAAAAATGTGATGGTGGCTTCCTGAAGGTAGCCTCTATTTTAATTTTTTCAAAGTACATGAGTTTCATAGCACTTAGCAAACAGAACTTCCCACAGCAATGAACATGATTTTGCCTGCGCTTGCTCCAGCACGCCAGCCACCAGCCACTGGCTATCAAGTTTATGAGATATAGCTGGTAGGACTGGAAAAGTGAATTTTTAATTGTATTGAATTTTACTCATTTGCATTAAATTAAATAGCCTTTTATGACTAGTGGCCACTATAAGGGACAGCTCATGAGAACAGCAAAAAAACTTGGCTAAGGAGAAAGGCTGGTCTGCATCCTGCTCTCTGACTTTCTGAGATTGCAAAATCAGAAACTAGTTACTTGTGGCAACATCTGACAATACGTCAAGTGATAAGCCAATAATTTTAGATATTTTAATCATATACAAGTAAATCTTAGTGTCTTTTTCTATAACCTGGATTGACCAGGGCAAATCTGTAGTTGCTCCTTTGGATTTACGTGGTAAAAAAAAAAAAAAAAAAAAAAGGAGATATTTTCACTAAAATAGCACTTTTAGAAGGCATAAGCCTTATGTAACTACACGCCTTGTGCCTTGTTAGGTCAGGCTACTTCCAAATGTAGAAGATAGTCTCAGCAGGATGGATCAATGAAGATTTGGAAGATTCAATAGAAAGAAGTCAGGTGCTTAGTACACATTGTAGATACTCCAAAATCAGGAAGAGGGAGTTTATATATAGTATACACACTGATCAAAGTTTCTGTGAATGCCACCACGAGCACTAGCAACTATCAAACCTCATCCTAGATCACTGTGTATGTAGGAATAAATTTGCACAAATAACTAGTAACAAATACACTTAAGAGACTATCAGAATATTTTAATTACAAAAATTTGTGATGAGCCCCACCCATTGCCTGCTAGCTCGAAGACCTAAAAATAGCGCCGAGCGGAAGCTCTGTGAGGCCCATTAAGCAGTAAACAACTTTCAGGAAGTCCGGTAACCGGAGCATGGGGCGCACGGGAACACAACATACCACTGTTTGTAACAAATGAGCTAATTTTGCATGGAGCGAGTGATCTGAGTGCTTGGGATATATAAGCGGGGAGCGGGGAGTGGAGAGGAGGAGAGTATGTAAGAGCCTGGGATAATAAAGAGTCCGAAGAAGATCGTCTCCGGTGTCGTGCTTGAAAGCGGCAAGTGGTGGCCCGTACGGGGAATCTCTCTCAACGAGACGGTCAGAACTTTGGACTTTCCAGGGCAGCCGGCTGGTAAGTTCTCCTGTGAAGAGGGAGGCTCTACAAAGTAGAGGATCATAAGATTGTTCTTTCCCAACTCCGTTTGAGGACGAAGGGGAGCTCCTTTGAGGGGAGGATTTATAGGGTAGTATACTCTCAGGCTGGACCTGAGGCTGAATAGGTATGGGAAATAATCCATCTCATCCAATACAAAAGGCTTTAAAAGCCTTATTAAACGGAAAGGGGTTAAAACTTAGGGATAAGACTATTCAGGGTTTTTTGAGCCAAGTGGATGAGGTGGCCCCTTGGTTTGCAGTATCAGGAAACTTGACCCTGGCAAGTTGGGATAAGTTAGGGAAGGATATTAAAAGGGCAGAGAAAAACAATCAAGTCACGGGAGGAACTTATCCTTTGTGGCGCCTCGTCAGGGCATGTTTGGAGCAGAAATACTACAAACCGCTAGTGCGAGAGGGACAAGTGGCACTTGATCTGTTAAAAGAGGAACGGTCCACTTCCTCTCACCCAGCTAGTGAACTAGGCTCTGAAGGGGAGGGGGACTCGGACGAGGAACTTGCGGCAATAGAGGAGGGAGTCAGCAGATTAACCCTAGCTACGGGCCCCTCGCAGGGCTCTGTTCCTCCGCCCTATAATCCCTCAGCTCCAGGACAAAGCGGAGGCCGCTCCTTTAATGAAAAGGTATGGCGTGAGCCGGAAATGTTACTATCCAGACAGGCTTTTCCCGTGTTTCAACCACAAGGAGGAGGACCTCGGTATCATGAGCCTTTAGATTATAAGCTTGTAAAACATATTGCTGAGTCCGTGCGGACTTATGGTACCAATGCTGCATACACCGTAGCCACCTTAGAAAGCATTTACAGGTATGCCATGACCCCTGGAGATTGGCAGAACTTGGCCCGAGCGGCTTTGACCCCAGGACAGTATTTAGATTGGAAGGCTTTCCTTATTGAGTTCGCAGCAGAGCAAGCAGCGGTGAATCAGGCCGCAGGACAACCTGCCTGGAATTTGGATATGCTTTTGGGACAGGGACAATTTGCTAACAACCAGACCTGTTACCCTCAACAAGTGTATGATCAGATAAACAATTTGGCCACCAGGGCATGGAAAAGTTTGCCTAATAAAGGGGAGGTGTCAGGCAATCTTACTAAGATAATTCAAGGTCCCACTGAGCCTTTTTCTGATTTTGTGGCTAGGATGGTAGAAGCTGCTGGACGAATATTCGGGGATGTCGATGCAGCCATGCCACTTGTTAAACAGCTTATTTTCGAACAATGTAATACTGAATGCAAACAAGCTATAAATCCATATAAAAGTAAAGGTTTAGAAGTATGGATGAAGTTATGTAGAGAACTCGGCGGACCTTTAACCAACTCGGGGCTCGCTGCGGCTATCATGCAAGCATCTGGCAGGCAAAAGGGCAATAACAACACCCGACTAGGAAATTGCTTTTCATGTGGGGCGGCAGGGCATTTAAAAAGAGACTGCCCAAAACGAGGCTCTCTCTCTCAAAAGAGCCCACCAGACCTATGTAAGAGATGTAGAAAAGGTAGACATCCCGCCTCAGAGTGCCGGTCCGTTAAGGATATTGACGGCAATATCCTACCGTCCCATGATCAGTCGGGACAGGGTCGCCCGCTGTCAAAAAACGGGAAACGGGGCCCCCATCCCCAGGGCCCTTACAAGTATGGGGGCCAACAAATGTACAATGCTATAGAGACACACCAAACACCCCAATGGCCCAATCTCCAACCGCCCAAGGAATCCGGAGAGCCACTCCCGGTTCAGCGGGATTGGACCTCTGTGCCACCACCCGGCTGGTATTAACCCCTCGAATGGGAATTCAAATTATGTCGACTGATATGTCAGGGCCATTACCCCCAGAAACGGTGGGCATAGTTTTGGGGCGATCATCATCCACCATGAAAGGCCTAATAACTCATCCTGGAGTTATTGACCAAGATTATGAGGACGTTATAAAGGTTATGGTCTCCGCCCCCAGAGGAATTGTTGCCATCTCTCCTGGTGATCGGATAGCGCAGCTGTTATTATTACCTAGTCTACATTCTCTCTTCCCTTCAAAAAAGGAACAGCAAGGAGAAAAAGGGTTTGGGTCCTCTGGTACTAATATAATATCTCTCGCCTTTGATATGGGAAAACGACCTTTAATTACTTTGAAAGTGGAGGGAAAGCCGATTCTAGGATTGCTTGATACAGGGGCAGATACTAGTGTAATTGCTTCTAAGGATTGGCCCCCCGCCTGGCCCATAAAAAAGGCTGACACACAGCTTAGAGGATTAGGATACATTAAAACACCTGATATTAGTGCTAGACCCCTTCATTGGGAGGACCAAGAAAAACATTCTGGGACCTTTACACCCTATATGCTGGAAATTCCGGTCTCCTTGTGGGGTCGAGATCTACTTCTGGACATGGGATTCCGATTACATAATGAATATTCTCCCCAGGCGCTACATATGTTTAACAAGCAAGGTTTTCATCCATCATTTGGATTAGGGCGAAACCTACAGGGACGGAGGAGCCCTGTCCCCACTGAAGGACAAAACACTAAACAGGGATTGGGTTTTGTGGAGTAGCCACTGGGGAGGCAATTCCCATCACTTGGAAGACGGGGAATCCAGTATGGGTTTCCCAGTGGCCTCTCCCCCGTGAAAAATTGGAAGCAGCAAAAGAGTTAGTAAAAGAACAACTAAAATTAGGACATATCCAATCATCCACATCACCCTGGAATACCCCTATATTTGTAATAAAGAAAAAATCAGGAAAATGGAGACTGTTACATGATCTCCGAGCCATAAATGAACAAATGCAAGTTATGGGACCAGTCCAACGTGGACTCCCCCTTCTCTCAACTATTCCAAAATTCTGGCCAATTATAGTGATTGATATAAAAGATTGCTTTTTCTCTATACCATTAAATCCTCTAGATACCCCACGTTTTGCTTTTACTGTGCCATCCCTAAACCAAGAGCAAATTGACCAGAGATATGAGTGGAGAGTGCTCCCCCAGGGTATGGCGAATAGCCCCACTCTTTGTCAACTATATGTGGATGCTGCCTTACAACCTGTTAGGGATAAATTCCCTCCATTGCGTTGTCTCCATTATATGGATGATATCCTATTAGCCTGTGAAAATGAAAAGGTACTGGATGAAGCGTATTGTGTGCTTGTTAAAGCCCTTGAGGAAAAGGGTTTAGTTATAGCATCTGAAAAGGTTCAAAAGGGCACCGTCACCCATTTTTTGGGAAATATTCTTTATCCCAATTTTGTCACGCCTCAAAAGGTCACCATTCGTACAGACCAGTTACACACTTTAAATGATTTTCAAAAGTTATTAGGAGATATTAATTGGATACGTCCTGCTTTAGGAATCCCAAATTTTATGCTAAAACCTTTATATGATATCCTCAAAGGAAATTCTTCCTTAACCTCTCCTAGAATGCTGACTGCTGAAGCCCGGGAAGCCTTAAGTTTGGTAGAACAAGCTTTAACTAAGGCTTCCCTTAAGCGCATTTCACCGAGGGATTCTATTTGGGCATGCATACTGGCTACTGAGCTCCAACCCACTGGGGTCTTATGGCAACAAGGACCTCTATTATGGATTCATCCTAAACTATCTCCTCAAAAGGTTATTGAGTATTATCCCTCTATGGTGGCAAAGGTTGCTGTTCTTGCCATACAGCAATGTATTCAACATTTTGGCCAAACCCCTAATAAGCTTATTGTTCCCTATAGTAAACACCAAATATTAATTTTACAAACCTCCCTGGATGATTGGGCTATATTACGATGTGTGTTTAATGGAGAGATAGATAATCACTTACCTAAAGATCCTATATTACATTTTGCAACTCAACATCCTATTATCTTTCCAACCATAACCAGAAGAACACCTATACCCTTCGCTATCAATATTTTTACTGATGGATCAAAATCTGGCCTTGGAGCTTTTATGATAGAAGGACAAAAACCCATAGTTGTTCAATATCAGCATATATCACCTCAGCTAGTTGAACTAAATATTATATTAGAAGTGTTTGAGAGATATGATTCTTCCTTTAATTTGTTATCGGACTCCTCCTATGCTGTAGAGATGATAAAGTCCCTTGAATGTGCGGGGCAAATATCAACACATACGCCCATCCACTACTTGGCATCTAAAATTCAACATTTAATTTTGATGAGAAAAAATCCCTTTTATGTACAACATATTAGGGCACATACAGGCTTACCAGGGCCTGTTGCCCAAGGTAATGATTATGTAGATAAGCTTACGAAGATGCCCATGATTTTCTCTCTCACCCCACTTCAACGGGCACAAGATTTTCATCGCCAGTTTCATGTAAATGCTAAAACTTTACAGATTAAATTTAAAATTCCTCATTGTCAAGCCCGTGACATCATCAAGGCTTGTGGTGCTTGTGCACCCTTTATCCCTTCTTCTAATGTTGGTGTTTGCCCACGTGGGTTGCTCCCCTTACATTTATGGCAAATGGATGTGACCCATATACCTGAATTTGGCTCTGTTAAGTATGTACATGTTTCTGTTGATACTGTTTCTGGAATTATATATGCTTCTACTCAAACAGGGGAAAAAGCTCGTGACGTTATCGCTCATTGTCTTGAAGCTTGGGCAGCATGGAATGTGCCAAAAGAAATAAAAACTGATAATGGTCCGGCTTATACCTCACAAAAATTTCAGTCTTTCTGTAAACAGATGGGCGTAACATTAAAACATGGCCTTCCATATAATCCTCAAGGACAGGGCATTGTTGAACGCGCCCATCGCACAATAAAAGAATGTCTAATAAAACAAAAAGGGGGAATAGGTGAGAATCTGAAACCAAGGCAGCGATTATCTTTGGCACTTTTTACTTTAAATTTTTTAAATTTAGATATTAATGGCAAATCGGCCGCAGATCGCCATTTTGGTCCTTCTAGTATTCCCCATGATATGGTAAAATGGAAAGATGTCCTCACCGGAAAATGGAAGGGACCTGATCCGGTACTCACATGGGCCAGAGGCTCTGTTTGTGTTTTCCCACAGGACGGAACCGATCCGATTTGGATCCCAGAGAGACTGACTCGTCAAATAATATCGCAAGATGGCGCCTCAGGGATGGATACACCTGATCACCATGCTGATCTGGACAAAACCAGTATGGAGTGAGCAACAATGGGGTATTTTTACAGCTTTTCCATTTCCATTACCATTGAGTTGCTCCTCCCAGACCTTCCCTAGAAATTTTACTACAAATGCATCTCTAGAACTTCTCGGGAGCTTTCCCAACATCTTACAGGCAACTAAAGCTGGGAGTTTGATAAACTCACCGAACAATTACGTGCTGAAATCATCAAGGTCAACACCACCCGAATCGACCCCAAAGTGGCCCAAACGCTGGCGTCCCGGATCCAGAAGGCAGCATTCCATCTAAAAGAATGGGCCGGGTTGGGAGCATTGGGATTTTGTTTTGTTTTCCTGTGCATTCTATGTCTCTGTTGCCTGAGACGTTTATTTCTGCAGAGGGCCAAGGATCAGATGCTCCTAGCTCAGGCTTTCATGGCGGTTGAAGCAGGACAATCGCCTACTGTTTGGCTAGCCGCAATGGAAAAATCATAAAGCAGAATGTCAGCAAGGACTGCACTTGGGACCCCGGGAGGGTGCATCCCAAGGAGGATATGCTCAGCTGCATACGGGTTACCACTGTATTGCTCGCCCGTCCCTGCAAAAAAGGTGGTGGCAAATAATTGCATAAACTATAGCAGGGGTTGAGTCCTCTATCCTCTTCTGCTTAAAAACAAAAAGGGGGAACTGTGAAGAGCCCCACCCATTGCCTGCTAGCTCGAAGACCTAAAAATAGCGCCGAGCGGAAGCTCTGTGAGGCCCATTAAGCAGTAAACAACTTTCAGGAAGTCCGGTAACCGGAGCATGGGGCGCACGGGAACACAACATACCACTGTTTGTAACAAATGAGCTAATTTTGCATGGAGCGAGTGATCTGAGTGCTTGGGATATATAAGCGGGGAGCGGGGAGCGGAGAGGAGAAGAGTATGTAAGAGCCTGGGATAATAAAGAGTCCGAAGAAGATCGTCTCCGGTGTCGTGCTTGAAAGCGGCAAAAATTCTCTCTATTTTTCACTTTGTGGGATATCTATCATGTTCCAGAAACTGTATGAAAAATTACTCTTATATTTGTCTTTCACTAGTTCTAGACCTCAGCCTTAAGAATGGTACATCATACTGGATATCGTGGTGCACACACTTGTAATCCCAGCTCTTGGGAGGCTTAGACAGGAGGACCACAAGCTCAAGGCTAGTCTCAGCAACTTAGCAAGACCCTGTTTTAAAATAAAACTTGAAGGTACAGCTCAGGAGTACAATGCCCCTGCCTTTACTCCCCAGTACAAAAATAATAATATAAAAGAAAGAGAAGAAAGTAAAAGTCACATAATGTTGAGGAAGCAAAGGAAACAAACAAATAATATTAAACTGCTATACAAAAATCAGCTAAAAACTAACTTTCAAAAATCGAGGTCTTTGCTAAGTAAGAAATTGAATAAAAACATGGTGTTACACACAGTAGTGAGCCCTGAGACCTCTCTCACCAAACCCTTACAACATGCACAAACATGTTGGGGAAAAATAGCAAACATAAAAAAGACAGTGGACTTGGTATTTTTTCTTTCTTTCTTTCTTTTTTTTTTTTTTTTTTAGTTTTGTGAATAGAAAATACTCATAAGAATATGTCCCTACCTTCTTAACTTAGTACACCACTACTCTCGATTTCTAGGACTTCTCACAACTCACTTTGGTTTTGCTTCAGCTCCCAAGCATTAGTCAGTGGGATGAAATGAGAACTGGGCAAAGACCCTCACACTGCCATCCAGACTGGCCAGCTCTGTAGCCTCGCACTGGACAAAAGTGTGATCTTGGGCACTGGTGTCAGGTTGTTGACACTAATTTGGAGAAGGAGGACGTGGTCCTGACACACTTCTATTCCAGAGAGGCCCATTGATTTTGATTTTATAATTGAGTTGAGTTTAAAATGTGAAACAGATTGGCTGTGCTGGCAAGCTCTGAGCACAGGTGTGTTTATTTCTTCATAAAACAATGGTACTCCTCTAGAAAACCCCAGCACCCCAGATGGATCCCCTATGTCTCTCTACATGACCCTTTACTTAAATCACAGATTGGAACCATTTAACTCATTCCTTGCTCCCCCTCCTCCTCTTCTGTTAGACTCACGTAATTACCCTTGGATGTGGCTGATTTATTTTTCAAGGACATATTTTAAATTATATCTCTTAGTTTGCAGAAGGATGTACGAGGTTTTTATATAATCTTCGGCCTGATGTGAGCTCCTCCAATAACAGAAGTCCCACCAATTCCTAGAATTTCACTTAACAGAAAGCAGTGTTTTCAGTTTGCCTGACCTTGGTCTTGATCACCACATTATCCTTTAATACCCTTTAATACCATCCTAGTGCCTACCAAAAGCATTCCACTTTGCCAGATTTTCCTAGAGTGAAATAAATAACCAGAATACAGTTCTTTCCCCCCTGGAATTTGGACTATTCATAAATCAACCTCCTACCATTTACAGTAGGTCATAGAAAGCAATAGGACAAGAGGCTATTGTTTCAAATAATTCACTATAAGTAAGGGCAGATATAGCCAGATGCTGTGGCACACATCTGTAATCCCATTGCTTGGGATGCCTAGACAGCAGGATCAGAGGTTCGAGGACAGCCTCAGCATTGAGACTCATTAACCTAGTGAGACCCTCTTTCAAAAAATAAAAATGAAAGAGGGATGTGGGGGTATAGCTTGGAAGTAGAATGCCCCTGGCAATTCCCAGCACCACAAAAAGGGGTACAGATATATAACTGCAATGCATAAAGATACATGTAATAAGTATAATAACAAAACTAGAATATAGATCTTAGAAAGAAGAGTAATTGAAAAGGGACAAGAAAGCTTCACAGTGGAGGATCCTCCTTTGTAGGGTCTGAA
Source organism: Muscardinus avellanarius (assembly GCF_963383645.1). Lineage (NCBI taxonomy): Eukaryota > Metazoa > Chordata > Mammalia > Rodentia > Gliridae > Muscardinus > Muscardinus avellanarius. The sequence goes on along the minus strand of NC_137786.1, from coordinate 127,839,630 downwards.
TATATATATATATATATATATATATATATATATATATATATATATACATATATATGTATATGTTTATATTATGTGTGTATATCCCTAATTCCATACAAAAGCAAGAGGACATTATTACAGGTAGGTAAAAAGAATATGAAATTGCATGCTCACAGTTGTGGTGGGTAAGGGAGACCTATTATATGACTAGTATCATACTACAAGTTTTTGTACATCATTCTACTGTTGCATTTCAAAGCAGAAGGTAATGTTTCTCATTCCACCTGGGAAAGAGCTGAGCCAGGAAGAGGGTCAGTCACTTGATAGAAGCCATTCAATAATAAATAGGGTCAGAATTTGAAACTATATCCAAAGTCTGTCTAATCTTCCCATTATCTTTCTTGCCATATATTTTGTAGAATTTTCTCACTTATTTTGCTTGTTGGGAATCCTATCTGGCAACATAATGGCAAACACTTCCCTTTGTTTCCCCTGCCCTTGCCAGAAACACATACCTCTCTCCTGGTACTCAGATCACAGGGCCACAAATGAAATTTCTTCTAGGGAGTGACCACTCTTGGGAACTCTGAAGATGTTATCTGGGAGCCTAGAATGCCTAAAGTCCTTTCTGGTGGGATAACATCTCCTACAGAGGTCTCTGCTTCCTCTGATTACTATTCCGAACATTTAGAGAAACCGCTAGCAAAGTTATGCTGAGGATAAAGTTCAGCTCTGGCTGACTTTCTTCTGGCTCTAGGCTCTAGAAGTCAGTCCAAAGTCAAGAAACCAGTGATGCTTTTCCTGGTCATTAGGTTTATCAACTCTGCATATAGTATACGCTCCATTAAAGGAGCTGTGTGATATCTCTAAAAGAAACAACAACACACAAGATAACAGCAGTGGCGGTTCTGGAAATAATAGAACCACTTCCTTAGAGGTAGTAATATAAAAACCTTGAAAGTCAACTCACTTTCTCATTTAGTGTTCTCTGCTCATTATTCCAGCAAAGTACACCTAGCAAGGGGAACACAAAACAACCTTTATTGTGGCCACTGAATTCTAACTTGCTACCCTATGCCAGTTATCTGACCTGTGTGTTGTCATTTTTGGAACCTGATTTTTTTTAGGGGAGTAGAACTTAAGCTCAACTATGGAAGGTTAGCTGTGTGGGTAGGGACTGTTAATAAGGTCAGAGTGGTGGGCTAGATGCCAGCGGCTCTCAGTCAGCTGCTCATCCCCCTTTTCATTCATTCTAGGGCTATTTATAGAACATTTAGTAGTTGTAAGATCAAGAGTGAGGTAGTAAACAAAATGATAAGGGCCCTGCTCTTACCATGAAGCAACTCATAGCTTGGTGGAAAGACAGCAAAGACGAGTAGCAGAGACACAATGAGTCACAGATGGAAACTCATCAAAGCACACCTGTGGAACACAGAAGAGCGACCTCAGAACCTGAGCTGTGGTGGGGAAATGGGGACATTCTCAGAGAATCAATTAACTGCATGGTGAAGACATGACACACCATGCCTGCTGGATGCTCTGAGTTCATGCACATGTGCACAGAGATACATGGTGCTAAATAGGATGCTGCCCTTCCATGAAAGTATTAAGATCGTCCTAAAGAGCGATGGCTACTTTCCCAGCCCCTTGATGTTACAGTCAATAATTATAACTAAAAGTCAAAGTGTGCTCAGGTAAGTATACTGTAGCACCCTGAGAGAAAAGCCCAAGGTAGACTGCATCCAGGACAGCAGCCTCTAAAGTTAGTGAGGACCAGTACAAGTTCTAGTACAGCCTGATTTTTAGGAGACCATAGCTGTGTGAAGCTACATCCTGCCACCTGCAACCATGAAGTAAGACAGTAAGCATCTATCTGCTAATGTCTATGAGATGGGACAGTGTGACTGGATCACTGTAAATTGACAAGTCCTGAAAAGAAAAAATACACACACACACGCACACACACACACACACACACACACACACACACTGTATTGTACATCATATTGGTATTAGATACATAGTGCCATGAAGTGATATAGGATTCATTTTACTATAGTGCTGTGGACAAATTACCCTGCTAAATTTATATTTGGAATGAGTGTTCTTTACATTTTAACAAGTAATGGCACTGGGCCGTGCAGCATAGGAGCGACTTCTGCAAGGAGCTGTCAGTTCAGAAGTAAGGACAGAAATATTGCCAGGGAACAAGTGACCACGAGCAAAGCAACTGCACCCTGTCCCTTAGCAGCTGGCTGATCTCTCCGGAATGGGAAGCGGGAGGATCCTGGACTCCGGATCCAGGGCTGGCTCTGCCACTTACCTATGTAACTTAGTTTACTAAGTGTTCCCTTACCACAGGTCCTTATTTAGAGCATAGAAAAAATAATTCTACTACCCTAGGATATTTTTAAGGGTTAAATAATTGGATTTATTTATAAAGCATCCCATATGGCACATAAAAATAAAAACATGCCCACAACCTCCCCTCATTCTGTTTCTACCGGAAAAGTGTGTTCATATCCCCAGATCTGTAAAGCTTTGAGGTTCTGAGCGAAGGATCTTCTAGAAATACAACGTGATTATTTGGGCTCTCCATTGATTCCAATATCTAGAAGATCTCCTTAGGACAGCCCCCAACAAGTAATGTGGAATAGCAATGGGGAAGCACATTACTTTGCTCTTGCTAACCTCCAGACTTCCAAAAACACAGGCAGGTCCAAAGAACCCATACAGGATACATATAGGATACTTTACACAAATAGGCAGCTCACATCCAGGCTGCAGATTAAACTAAACCTGCCTATAGCAAGAGCCTTATTTACAGCACCTGCTTGTTAACTTTGCCATTCAGCAAGCCTGGGTGCTATAATTATTACCTGAAGCAAATAATATAGTTAGCACTTTATAAGAAATGCAAACTCCTCACCTATTTTTCTTTTTTTACTTCTCACAGCAATACCATTAATTATGATAAATTCTAATATTTGTGTGACTGTGGTAGGTAATTTCTCAGGTATTCCTCTGCAATTTGACATCAATCACTGTCCACTTAGCATAAATTAGGGCCAAATCTCCATGGATGAATTTCACCATTTATTATGCTTCATTCAGGGAAACTAATTTCTTTCTAAAATATATATTAAATTGTTTTTAAGAGGCCAGTTTTGGCAGTGGAAATTTTCAGGACTTTAGTCCTGGTTTTTCAAATGCATGGAACTTGTGTATGGATTTTTAGCTATTCTCTTTCAAAGCCATGAGAAGGCTAAACTTCCTAGAAGAGCCCTGGAACTTTTATATGGTGCTCAATTAACATACCCCACCATTTGTATAATCATCTATTGACTTCTTATTCACTACTCACTTAATGAACATTTGAGTACTTCCACAGATTTTCAATTCAATCCTCTCCCCTACCAGCTGATTCTCATTCCAGAGTTCCCTTGTTACCTGCAGTTTCGGTTTCTTTAGTTTCAGTCCCCCCTGCTGATTTCTGGTCCAAAAATATTAAATGGAAATTTTCAGAAATGAATTCATGAGTTTCCTATTGTGCACCGCTGAGTACTGCAGCAAAATAATTGCACTGTTCTACTCCATTCTTTCCACAATTGTACGTCCTAGGATCATACCTTTGTTCAGTGTATCTGTGCTGTATATGCTACTCTCCTATTAGTCTCTTATTAGTCCTCTTGCTTTTCAGATCACCTGTCATGGGATTGCAGTGTCTGTATTCAGGTAAAAATATCAACAGCAGCCTGTTGTAACATCACAGTGACTTCATTGCTCAGCTCATTTCATATTATCACATGGACATTGTGTTCTCTCATATAATCACAAGAAGAGAGAATATGATATGTAAGATATTTGGAGAGAGAGAGTCCACGTTCACATAATTTTTGTTATGGTATATTGTTATAATTGTTTTATGTATTACTAGTTATTGGTGTTAATCTCATTGTGCCTAATTTATAAATTAAGCCAAACATGGTGGCGCACACCTGTAATGCCAGTACTTCGGAGGCCGAGACAGGAAAATTGCAGGTTTGAGGACAACCTTAGCAAGTAGTGAGATTCATCAACCTTGTAATACCTTGTTTCAAAATAAAAATAAAGTAGGGCTGGGTGTAGTTCAGGTAGAATGACCCTGGGTTCAATCCCCAGTACTACAAAACAAATTAAACTTTATCATAGGTATATACTTATAGGAAAAGGATAGTACATACTACACAGGCTTAAGTATGATCCATCATTTCAGGTATTTTGGGTGGGATCCTGGAGCATATCCTTGTAGATAAGGCGAGACTACTGAATTGAAAATCTGTGGAAGTATTCAAATGTTGCTTACTTCTATTTAGTGGACGTAAATGCTCAGAAAATATAATTTCAGAAGAGGGGTAGACCAACGGCCTTTCCACAGACCAGACCTTTGACATGGTGTGAAGACACCAAGAAGAACTGCTTGAAGAATGCATCTGTGCCCTTTTTTTTTTCTTTTTTCCCTCTTAGAAGTTTAAAAGCATTCAAGCTATTCCTAGAAAAATGGCTGACAGCTTTCCAGGGCAGCATGGCCACAGAGAGGAATCAGCTTGCTCCTCTGAGTTTGCACATAGAGCTGAAGAAATGTGTCTTCTGTGATGCAATAATTTATCAGTAAGCATTCATGCAGTGATTTTCTAGAACTAAATAAGGCGCTGCTGACACTAAATGAGGGTGGCCTATGACCCGCTGAGGAGCCTACAGATTGCTGTGCTCTGAGACTTGTGCTCCTGAGACAGAAAATAAAATGACAAGTGCCCTAGCCCAGCTGTCTGCAACTGAAAATAGCTTCTCTACTTGATCGGAGATGAAAAGTAGCATGGGTATGAGGAAATACGTAAAGACTCATAAAGAAGATGAACCCTGAGATACAGCCTGAAGAATGCTGTAAGGGAGAGCTTGGAGAACAGTGGTCAGAAAATGCTTCAGGGACCAATAAGGATGTCATCTGCTCTGAAAAGACTGTCTAGCTACAGAGCATGGTTCCGGGTGGGTTTTCTGGATGGTTTGGAATGTTTGTGAACTTTCAAATAAAAAAAAACTTTAAACAAGAAAATGCTACAATATGGAGAAGGGATGGGGGTTTCTATTATTAGATAAGAAATCTAGTCTAATAATCACTCTATAGAAATAGTTTATGTTAAGCAGAATAAGCCAAATACAGAAAGACAAATATTGCCTGATTTTTCTTATATGTAGAAACTAAAAGCAAAATATAAAAGTATTAGTGCCAACCTCAATATCATGTACCGGAAAGGAGGAGTGAGTTGGGACCCCAGGGAAGCTCATCAAGTGATATGTGCAAGTATGTCCCTATCCCTCTTAAGTATGATGTGTGATTATAATATACCAATTAAAGTATATTAAAACAAGAAAATAAAAATAAACCACAAAGAGTATCTGAAAGTAGAAACAGGACTTAGCTAATAGGATCTGGAAATAGTGTCAGGGAGGAGGGTTAAGGGGGAGTGGTAAGGGTAAGAGAAGGAGAAAAACATGGTCAAAGCTCAATGTATGCGAATACAGACATGTCACAATGAAACCTCATTAATTCGTATGATTATAATAAGAAGTACTAATTATTATATAATTAATGATTATAATTATAAGGAGAAATAGCTCACAACTGGAAAACACAAAAAGGCCATTAGACTTTATGATCATGAAATTCAACCTTCCATTATCTAGATGAATCGGGCCCCTGTCCTCCAGGGGCTCTTAAGTTCACATAGTCTGTTAGTGGCTGAGAAGCACCATTTCCTAATTCTCAGTTTGAGGCTCTTTATTTTGTCTGTCCTCATCACCCTGTACTCACTCTGAATGCTCTTCTCGCCCACTAGAAGGAGAGCCATAACTGAGCAGTGACTCACACCTGCAATCCCTCTACTCAGGAGGCTGAGACAGGAAGATAGTGGGTTTGATGCCAGTCTCAGCAATTTGGTAAGACCCTTAGCAACTTACAAGACCCTTTTTAAAATAAAAGTAAAGCTAGGGGAGTCATTCTTAGGCAGAATGCCTCCAGATTTGATTCACAGTGCAAAAAAAAAAAAAAAAGGAGAGCCTTTATGAAAACCCACCAAGGCTACCTGTCACCTCAGTCTTTCTTCCATCTCAGGTTGAAGTCTGACATTCCAAGGCCTAGCAACAGTGCTGCCTCCTTTCAAAGGTGTGGCTGGTTCTGGGAACTGGTTGTGCTAACCCCCTCCTATGAAATCACACATTGCCACCTGTAATTGTGATGGCTTTCCTTCTAATCAAGTGTTCCTCAGTTACTCCTGTGCACTTACCTCAACTTTTGTATCATCAACCTCTCCAAGAAAAGAACCTTGTGATGTTTATGTCCAGGTTCCCTCTCTGCTAATACAACGTCCTCGTCTAAAAGACTTTCTCAGTACCTAATAATTTATTGAACCACGGTCTCAAGTACACTAATATCTATTAAGCTCAAGGTGCCCAAGCCACAAGTAAAATGGTAAATTGTAAGATATAGTTAAGGATGATGCCTCTGGGATGTATTTCAGTGCATTTCCTGGAATGGCTAGCCCTAAGCATAACAAAACTATTGTCACTCATTGTCTACAACATGCTGGGAACTCGTCATGACTTGGAACATTACAAATACATGGAGATTCTGCCTAGAAAAAAGCTACCAGTCGAGACAAGACATTCTCCCCTTTAAACTCATTCTGCCAAAGCCTGGCAGGTCTGATAGATTTGCCAAGCTAAGCTGGCTTTGGAGGGAACTGAAATAATTTGTCAAACTCCAAGGGATTGTGAGCATGAATGCGTTTGGGAGAGGAAGTTCAATGCTGCCTGGAATGTGAATCCAGGACTGGTAGCCAAAACCAGGCACACAAGAGAGGAAACAGTCCAAGGACACTGAAGTTGGTCATACAAATCTCAGCACCATTGCCTCTGGTGACAGGTTGACAAAGGGACCACTGACATCCTAGATTGATAAGCAGCAAGAGTTCCAGGCACCTGTGGAACTGGACCCCAGCCTCAAATTAAAATAGTTCTTTATAAGGATGAAAGGATAATTTAATCCCAAGCCACAGGCTAGTCCTCAGCCTCTCTTCTGAAGCTTCAAGTGTTGGAAGAATTGTTTGTCGAGTCCACAATCACAGTGAGCTGAAGAAATGCATGTGATAGCATTACACCTGATGGTCAACATACATGGGCTTGGGGCCACTGACTTCAAGGGGACTATTTCTTAAGATAGGAGCTGGGATCAGTAATAAAAGAATAAAATCTGGACAAATAATGTGAGCATTCACTGGAGTGAAGGACAAATTGGAATTTATCGGCATTTATGTGGAGATGAGCTTGAGGGTAAAGACAGAGTAGACCCCGAACCTGCCACAAGTCACCTGGATGTGTGGTGTTTCAAGACTGACTCCTCACTTGGCATTACTCAGTACCGTAATGCTAATTCAACTCCACCTAATCCTCCTTAGGTTATTACTGTGGTTAGAAACATCAAAAAGGCTTAGTAATTAATTTGCCTCTGTTGAACCCTATCAGCAAAAGTAATAACAATAGATAATATTTATCAACTATATTCTCTTTAATGAGCAGTATTCTAAATTTTTTCACATATCAATTTGTTTAATCCATAAACATGCCAAGAAGCAGAAAAACACTTTTACCTCCCATTTCACTAATGAAAAAGCTGAAACACACAGAGGTTAGATAACCTGGTTGAAGTCATGGAGCTGAGAAATGGGGGAGCTGGGATTCAAATCCAGGTGGTATATTCCGGAGCATGCCCTTAAAACATACAGCAAGAACCAGGATTGATACCAAGGGTGACCATAATCCCCGAGAAAGATGTGTCCACAGTAGGCTTATCCTGGATGCTTGTAGAGACAGGTCCATCACTCTAAGAGGGCTAATCCAGTACAGTAGCCAGTTCTTTGATCTTTGTGCCAAGATCAGACTTCTCTTTTCTCCTCTACCACCACTTAGGAAGGCAGGGTAGCCCTTTTGCTTTGGTTCATGTTCCTTGCTCACAACTGTTGCTCCGGTAGAAAGTACAGCCTGTAGATATTGTTCTGGGTTTTGAGGGTGGCCCGTGCTGGGTCCCTGCCTCAATTTCCATGCTGTGAGTCAGGAACCCTACTCCTCCCAGGCATGCCCCACTGTCAACTCTACACAGGCTTTTATACTGGGACCTAAACTCTTTTACTGTCCACTAGGAAACATTTTCAATGAACTGAGGCTGAATCTGTCTGTGGGGCCTATAGTCTGGTTCATGATCCCAGTACGGCTGCTGTAGTTCTCATTTATCTGGAATAGCTCACTTGTTCTCTTCTCTGGCCCACTGGATTTTCTCTGTGGAGTCTCATAAATACCCATTAGTGAGGTTCAACGTGATACAAATATACATGAACACAATACAATATACAATATTGACTTATTTTCCTACTGATTTCACCCTGCCTCCCCATAGAGAACTAATATCTAGAACTGAAAAAAAAAATAACCCAGGCAAAAAATGGGCAATTGAACTGGATAGACACTCCTCAAAAGAAAAAATACAAACGGCCGATAAATATATGGGGGGGAAAAAAAAGTTCAACATCTTTTGCAGTCAGAGAAATGCAACTCAAGACTATACTAAGCTTCCGTCTAACTCCAGTTAAAATGGCGCTTATCAAAAGTATAAGCAAAGCATGCTTGTAATCCCAGCATCCGGAAGGCTGAACCCGGAGGATCGCTACTTAGTGAAGCCTTCCACAGCTTAGTGAGACTCTGTTTCGAAATAATGAATAAAGAAAATGGCCTGTGGGTATAGCATAGGGGTAGAATGTCCCTGGGTTCAATTCCCAGCACCACACACAATAAAAGTAAAGACCATGACAAAGGCTAGAAAGGATGTGGGGAAATGTTGATGGGACTGTAAGTTAATACAACCCCTACTGGGGTTTAGTATGGAGGTTCCTCAAAAGACTAGGACTGAAACCAACATATATGATTCCTTTCTAATAGTCCTGTGGCAAGAAAAATTCAAGAATCACACAAAGAATCTGTAACTCCCCCATGATGAATTAATATCTCACTTTGAAATACCTTTGTGCTTCAGTCGAAAGTTCTAATTCAACGCTTAACAATTACTGAGCACATTATATGGACCAAATATTCTTGTAAATGTTCTAGATGTATTATCTAAAGAAAGTGTCAAGATAATTCAATGAAGTATAGAATACTAATACTCATATTTTAAAGACAAGGAGACTGAGTTTCAATCTGGTACAAGGTTGAGCTCAAGTATTTCAACCAAAGTACCTGAATAGTTATACAAGTTGTCCATATTGTCACACAAACTATTTTACTCTGTAGTCCATTCTGTCTTGCCTTCATGCTTTCAAACTTTTCTTAAAGTAATTTAGGGACTTCTTGTGCCAGAGCTTAGCTTCTGTCCCAGTTGAGTGTTCTTGTCTTATCAAAGCACCTACCTCTCTATATTCCATGACAAAACTTTTGGAATTTGCTTCCCACATCACTGACTGCACCTACTCAGTTGGCCCTTTGCTACTTCTCTATGTGGTCTCTAAGTAAAATGTCCTGGGGTTCAGTCTTGGGCCCTGTTTCTTGCGTTAATTATAGTCTCTTCCCAGGAACTCTGGTCTGAGTCCTTCAAACACCATCTCTCAGTGGATGAGTCTTACATCTATTCTTCCTCACTGACCTTGCTAAGGACAAGATTTATATATCTCGCCTTGAAACCTTAATGGTTATAACAAAAAGGATCTGTTCAATACAGAGCTTTTGATCATCTACCCCTATCCAAATGTCCTTTATCCACTCTCTCCCTTCAAGTTTTTCTCATTAAATATAATATACATATTATATATTACACATTTAATGAGACAAATATAATTGGTAAACCATCCATAAATGTATTCTTCCCTTATTTTCCACCTCTCTTCTACCATCAAATCATATTTGTTTTACTTGAAAATATACAAAATCTATCTATAAAATATATCTCAAGTACAATCAACTCTCTCCAACTTCATGGTCATCACACTAGTGCAAGCCACATCTTCTCTTCTCTAGATTACTGTGACCAACACTAAGAAATCTTCCTACCCTACACTTGTGTTGTTGAATCTACTCACACGGAGCCATAGTGGTCATTTTGAAGTGTGAATCACATTCCATTGCTGCCCTGATTAAAGCTTCTCAACACTATCCTATTTCATTCAAAATAAAGTCTACACTTCCTTCCTCAGTCTATTTCTTTCTCATCTCAAATTTCTTCTCTTGACTAGCTGTGCTTCTAGTCTACTGCCTTCTCTTCATTTCTGAGACTCTCTGGAAATTTATTTTCTTCACATTGTACTCAAAACACTCTTCTTCCAGATTTATTCAGCATTAGTATATTTTTCAAATACTGATTCTAGATAGCACCTTCTCCAAAAGCCATTGCTGCTAATTTTATTTTAAAATGGCTTTATCTAGCTATAGTCTGTCTCACTGGTCTCTTTATGACTGTGTGTATATTTGCATATCTGCTTATACATGTGTTTAATATGTTTACTTAATTATTGATCTCCCCATCAGTAAATGAGGTTGAAGGAAATAGGGTTTTAATTTTTGTTTTTATTTTTGGTACTTGGGATTTGAACTCAGGAGCATTCTACTTACAAATAACATCCACAGACCTTTTTATTTTTTATTTTGAAACAGAGTCTCACTATGTGCTGAGGGTCTAAGTTGCTGAGGCTGGCTTCAAACCTGTCTCAGCATCCCATGTACTGGGTTTACAGGGGTGCATCATCATGTCCAACAAGAGGAATAGAGAATGTATCTATCTTTTTCTTTCATTATAATATTCACATAACTTCTTATGTAATAAGTACTCACTAAATATTTTTGATTGAGTGGTTGAATGGAAACACGATGTTATATAAATAGAACGCGCTAAAAAGCAGGCGAAATATCAAATCCCTGACAAAAATAAATATGCTACAAAATAGTGAATGAAAAGGTTGATCCTATATTCGATTGACCCCCAAGTTTTCTGCAAATATTTGAGTGCCTTTGGCAGCTGAAGCTACAGTGCTCTCTTCCCAGCCAGGGTTGAGGATAGGGGAACAGAAATAGTGCTCGGGCCTCTGATGAGCTTCAGGCAGCTCTGTCACATGTCAGCTGGAGAAAAGACCCTATTCCATCGGAACAAAAGTCTCCAGTAAGCCTCCTGGATCACAGCACCAAAGGCTGCACTTGGAAGATTTTAATCCGAGAAAAATGGTTTTAATACATAACATGCTGTGAGGATATTTGTTTTGGAGCAGATCGAGCTTAAGTCAAATACTTTACATTTACAGTCCAAGTGATTAATAAACAGCCACAGAATTCTGTTTCCCTATAATACACGCAGGAAAATGGATGGATTTTATTATTCTACTTATTATTTTTTATCAGCAAGAGTAAAAAAAAAAATGTGATTTCTTCCATCCCTCCCAAGTTGTAAAAGGAGAGAGGCAGTATGGTTATATATTGCTGGAAAGAGATGCAATTGTGGAGAATTATAAATCATATTCTTTTGTTGGGTTGGCATTTTTTGTTTATTTGTTTCTAATGCAAAGAGCAGGAGATTTACCATAATTTGCGTTCTACAACCTGCAGTACATGTGACAGGAGGGGAAAAAAATCTATTAGCAAAAATGTGTTTCGCCTTTCTGGGCTGAAAGCAAAATAGCACCAGGTTGAAATATTCATCTGTTTCTCCTGCCAGAGTTTATTCCTTTTAATGACAGTTCCCCACCTTTAAAAAACAAACAGACAGACAAACAAAAACTCCTAGGGATTTTCTTGAGAAGATATTGGTCAAAATACAAAGCTTTTTCTCCTGGTCTCTTCCTTGCAGATCATTAATAATTGTAGTGATGTACTTTCTAAGGAGGAGAAAGATTATTTCTCTTGGGTTTTGTTTATAAAACAAAATGGGAGGAACCAAGTGAATTTGGACAGATTTTGAGAGTAGAAAAATATGACTAGAAAATACTTCTGCATGTACTCATCATAGGACCGCCGTTACGAAAGAATTCTTCAAGTAGGCCTACGTCTGCTCTGCATTCCTAAACCACATTTCATGGCAGTATTCAAGCATGGGATGGCTAATGCTTGAGTGGCTGAGTAGGTTTTGAGATTATTTCCTGCATCCACTCAGGGCAGATCAAGTGGATATATATTTAAATTGTAGTATAAAATCTGGAAGCTAGGCAATTGGAGTCTTCTAAACTCTAAGCATTATAAGACCCAAGACTCTTCCTAAGGGAGTCTTGATATTCTAATCCGTAGCAAAGAATTTTAGTGTTGTATTATGTATCTGGTGAAATGTTCAAAGGCAAAATGTAAAGCAAGTCAACTCCTGTGTCTCTTTGTGTGTGATTTATACACTTGGGTACATTTGAAGAGGCTCCAAGATATATACACACACATTAAAAAATTCTAATAAAAGAACGGTCAGACAGATATTTGAGACTTTTATGGCAAAATGAGTTTCAGTCATGTGTGATAGGATACAGAAAGCTGACAGGATAAAAGCTAAAAAATGATAGATAGGATGGATGTGTTGGAGCTGAAGAAGCCAATGTTAAGCAAGATGCCCAGCCTAAAATCAGAGGTATGCAGAGAAATAAGGGGTTGGCAGAAGAGGTCAAATACCAAGAATTCCCAAGGAGCTCACACAAGTAAATTAGGACATCTTTGGGTACAAAGAGAAGCTAAGCATAAATTGCAAGAAAAGTCCCAAAGAATCCGCAGAGGAGTGGGAAACAATTCTTCGGTGTGAACCAGCATAATCTTCTTGAATGGGATGATCTGCCCTGGAGCTGTACCCATGTCACTGTGGCCTCTAGTTCCCTGGCTTTCTAACTGAATGGCACGTGCAGCTGAATGTTCTGAAGACTGGTTAATTGCTGGGTTGGTATGCATCTGGTTAAATCAGGAGAGGGCTTATTTTTGCTGAACACATACACAGACTCACAAGCAATTAACTCTAATAAATTTTATTGCTGCTTTGTTGTTCTGGTCATCTTTTGCTGTATAACAAACGAACTGGAAGCTTACTGTTTATTATGCTGATAAATCTACTGGTAAGGAATCTGAACAGGGCACAGCAGGACTGCCTTGTCCTGGCCAGGGCTAAGAATAGTCTGGAGGTGCCTTCAATCACACACCTGGCAGTTGACCCTGGCTGCTAGCTGGGACCTCTGTGGAACTGTCAGCCAGGACACCTACAGGGGCCTCTGCATGTGGTCTCTCCATGTGGGCTAGTCCAGGCTCCCTCACAGCCTGAAGGCTGGGTTCCAAGAGCAAGTGCTCTACGAGAAAAACAGGCAGATGCACAGCATTCTTTTCAGTTAGCCTTAAAAAAATAACACAGTGTCACTTCTGATGCACTCTATTGGTTGTGACAGCCAAAAAGGTCCACCCAGGCTCATAGACAGGTAAACAGGCACCATGACCTACTGGGAAAGTCACCACGACCTACCTGCCAAAGTCTCACTAGAGGGAAAGCTATGGGATATTAAATGTGATTTCATTTGGAAAATAAACTCTGCCTCATCATTAATCAGTAGAAAAACATGTGTCATTTCTTATGAATAGAGTGGTATAAAAGAATCTTAACTGGTTAAAAATGGTCAATATTAAATGAATATCAGTACAGATGTAAAAATTCTCTCACACAGCAGAATTTGACAGAATGACTCAGTAAATCGGAGAGAACTTCTCCCGGGTTTCTTACTTTGAGAAGTTATTTTGATTTCCTTTTGTTGTTGTTTTTAAATTTGTTTTACTGGTGCACTGCAGTCATAACTCTTAATGGGGTACAAGATGGCAGCGGCTTAGTGAAGTTTTATCTTACTACATTGATGGGCTTGTGTTAAGAACTAAATTGTTTAAAGATAGGTCTGGCTCTAAAATGAGTTGTTTAAAGAGACCTAAAGGCTTAGGTCTCTTGTATATACTCTGAAGATAACAAAAGCAGGAAAGTGAGGTTTGCACCATTCAGGCAAGTCTGAGTTGTGACAGAGATTGGTGGAGGAGTTTTTTGTTTTTGTTTTTGTTTTTGGTGGTACTGGGGATGCAACCCTTCTACCTCCGGGCTACACTCCCAGACCTATTTTATATTTTTATTTGGAAACAGGGTCTCTTAAGCTAGCGAGGCTGGCTTCAAACCTACACGATCATCCTGTATCTGCCTCCCAAGCGCAGGCATTACAAGCGTGTGCCACAATGCCCGGAAATGGAGGAATTTTTTATTACCAGATCACCTAAAGAAAAACCAGGTACCTTGATACAGGGAACACTGACCTAGCCTTCACTTTGTCACAGTAACTAAAGGGATAGCACTATCTGACAGTCTTCAAGTCCACCTGGGATACCGCAAGAATCCCAGGAGACATCAGCTTTCACGTGGCACCCCTTGAACAGCAGGTCCTCAGTCTCCAGTCCCCAGTGACAACTCCATTGCCCAGGGCTGCCCACTCGCATGACTACATTCTCGGTCTCTCTGTGACTCACATCAGCTCCATCTCATTCTTCCACCCCTCTCCTACTGTTTAAGCTCCTCAAAAAGCCTGAAAGTCCAAGTTTAACCATCTATTTGCACCTCATCCATCTTCCATCTCTTCCCTTTGTATGCATCTTAGATTACTCTCGGATTCTCTGTCTCAGGTTGCATGGCCCATATTCTTAACAATATGCTCACCAATGCCCTTATACTCTCTTTTCCCTAATTCTTAACTATTCATATCCTAATAGTCTTCTGGAAACCCAAATCAGGAAGACTTCCCAGTCCTATGAGCTCTTAAAGTTCTTGAAGGGAAAATAGGAAGATAACTGCCTAAACAAGGTGAAGGGAATCTGATCACATGAATATTTTATATACATATATAGTATGTATTGGTGATATATATATGTAGTGATATATTCTACCTCTGAACTCTTTTTTTTATTTTTTGTCCTGAAACCGGGTCACACTAAATTGCTGAGAGTCTCACTGTCCTTGACAACTGTAACACGAATTAGGGTTTTGCTATCATATCTTTTTTTAACTTTTTATTGGTGCATTGTAGTCAAACATCTTAAATGAAGTACAAGATGGTGGAGACATACATGTATACATCACCCAAATAGCCCTCATCACCCAAATAGCCCTTATCCAGTTCCCGCCCCATTCCCTCCTCTTCCCTCCTTCTCATGTTTGGCTTAGTGATTGACTTTGATATGTTTGTTAATGTACACATGAACATTAGAGAATTTCCCAATTCCCTCCTTCCATCCCCTCAGGTCGCCTTATTTGCTCATCTATAGTATCACCTCATTTGCTCATCTATAGTATCTCTAGAGTTCCTCCTATGACCCATTTACTCCCTAACTTTCGCATATTAGGGAGAGTATCCATAACTAATGTTTTGTGACTGACTAATCTCACTTAGCATAATGTTCTCCAGTTCCACCCATTTCCCTGTAAGTTATGTAATTGTGTTTTTCATTATAGCTGAGTAAAATTCCATTGTGGGGCAAGAGAACTAAATAGACACTTCATGAAAGGGGAAATTAAAATGGCCAATAAATGCATGAAAAAATGCTCAACATAACTAGCAATCAGAGAGATGCAAATCAAACTACTCCGAGATTTCACCTAACTCCAACTAGAATGGCAATCATTCAAAACACAAACAACAACAAATGCTGGTGAGGGTGTGGAGAAGTGGGGACTCTACTACATTGTTAGTGGGATTGCAAATTAATGCAACCACTTTGAAAAACGGTATGGAGGATCCTCAGAAGAATGGGAACAAAGTTACCATATGATCCAGCAATACCACTTCTGAGTATCTACCCAAAAGAATGGAAACCAAACTACCTATGCATGTGTATCTATGTTCATAGCTACACAATTCACAATTGCCAAACTATGGAACTAACCAAGTGTCCATCAAGAGATGAATGGATTGCAAAACTCTAGGGTATGTACATGTGGAATTTCGCTGTCATATCTTTTTCATTTTGTTCTTTTTTTCTTTTTTTGATGGTACTGAGGGTGGAACCCAGAGGCTTTCTACCTCTGGGCTATACTCCCAGACCTATTTTATACTTCATTTGGAGACAGAGTCTCACTAAGTTGCTGAGAGCCTCACTAAGTAGCTGAGGCTGGCTTGGAACCTGTGCGATCCTCCTGTCTCAGCCTCCCAAGCATGGGGATTACAAGCGTGCGCCACCACGCCCGGCTTATCTTTTTAATTTTGGAAGACAACCATTTGTCTCATGAATTTCCAGAGAACTACAACTTGTATTTAGAAATTCATTTTCCTACTTGAGCTCAGTAGAGGCTGAGTGTTGGGTTTGTTCTACACTATCCCTTTCTCCAGGGTCATTTTTGTAGCAGTGACAGCTGGAAAGGATCAAGGATGGCCACTGAGCATCCTAAGGGGAGCCTTGTTTGAGAAAATTTTCTACTTCTCTCTTTCTCTCACTTTACCCCACCCTCCTGTCATTGCCTTCCAAGTACTGGAATTACAGAATGTACTACCACACCCAGCCAAACAATAGCTTTTAAAATAAGTTTGCTAGTCACTGTGGCGGAGAATTTCAAAATTCAGTGTACTCTCAAAGTATGTAATAGTGTTCCTGATACTTCTTTGTCATTTACCAAGAGGACAATGATTAGGCTGAAAGCTTCCAGGTGGTAATATGCTCATGCCCATTCCTCATATTGATATTTCTATTTCAAGTTGGGAAGCCTGGCCCCCATCACCAAGGGAATATGGATGGCATACCCTTCCTGCCTTCTGTACAAACTCTTCAACAATCTACCATCTGTGACTTATTTTTGTTTCTAGATCTTCCCTAGGTTGTTTATTTTCCCCTAATTTTATATGAAAAGCAAAATGAGCTTTGTGTACTTGTGAGGTTGAAGTAAAGTGTGTGTGTGTGTGTGTGTGTGTGTGTGTGTGAGAGAGAGAGAGAGAGAGAGAGAGAGAGAGAGAGAGAGAGAGAGAGAAAGAAGTAGAAAATTTTTTCAAACAAGGCTCCCCTTAGGATGCTGCTGGCTGTGTCCTTGAACCTTGTTATCACTTAGCTGTTATCACTGCTACAGAAATGACCCTGGAGCAAGGGGTGGTGTAGAACAAACCCAACACTCAGCCTCCATTGAGCTCAAGGAAGATCATGAATTTTTAAGCACAAGTCACAGCCTTCTAAAAATCCATAAGAGACAAATAATTGTCTTCCAAGATATAAAGAGAAATCGTAGCAAAATCCTAAATTCTATGAAAGATCAGCAACAAATCCAAAGTCTTGACTCCAAATTCCATTTTCTTTTCCACCAGGTGGTATGATCCATACACGCTTGCTGACCATCAGCTATAGAGTCTGTACAGTAGCAAAGCTGGTTCACACTGGAAACCTGTTCTCTGATTCAAGCCTTAAGGAAAGTCTACAACCTTCTCCCTTTCAAAATATGCTCTCTCCCTCATTTATCTCCCTGGACCAAATCTGCCAGTCTCTAGGGGCTGGGAGGAGCAAGATAAGTACAAGGCCCCATCATTGCCTACAGTCTGTCACTTGCCTACCCAGGCTTGCGGTGGCTGGCCCTTCTATCTGTATTAGAAATCACAGCAATCCGTTTAAGCACTGCTTCTCCTTCCAGGAAAATGTGAGATAGTGCCGTTGGCCCATTAACATTGCAGCTGCATAGCAGATTAGACACACTGTGCTGTGCTGCCTGGGTAGAGTGTCCACAGCCACCTATGGAATAAGAGACTGCCATTGCACTATTGAAAATCATTCTCCAGCACAAGTAACACAATCTTGCTTTGCTGCATAGACTGAGTGGCTGAAAATATCTCCCACCAAGTCAGGAGATATGAGAATATTTTATATAGCTCTGAAGTTTAAAAAAATTAAAGCCTAAGTGTTGGGACTCTTCATTGAAGTTTTAAAAAAGTGATGGTCTCATCAACTCTCTAAAAAAATAAAATAGTCACTTCTTCAAATAAGTGACTTATAGTTTCATAAGTACTGGGATTTTGCTTGATTCCAGTGTATCCTGAAATCCTTCAGAGAGCAAATGACTGTGTGGTTTTGGCTGAATCCAACATGCTGACATATGTTATTAGGCTGCTGGAGTTTAATCTATTCTGAGAAATACAGTCTCCCTTTCTACAAGTGTCTCATAGATAGCTATATATAAATGTTTTAAAGATTTTAAGATAAGTGCAGAAGCAACTTCCATTTTTACTACACATCTTAAATGTAAAAGTGAAATGCTCTTGGCACAAAGACACGTGTGTTTGCAGGTTCTCCCTGGAACCAGGCTCTTTGGTCCCCACAGGGCTGTGTAAGTTGTGTCACGGAGAAGCTTCAGGTACAAAAATAACTAAGAACAGCCAAAGAGTTAGGCTGAAGATTGCAGGTACCTTGTCTTAGGGTTAAGGCTGAAAGTTAATCACAATTATCATGTTTCTAAATTTGGAACAAAGTGAGATATAGCATAGGAGTCAGAGAAATGGTAGGGATAAATTCACTTTATTACTGGTAAAAGGTAAAACACACTTAGGAACTTTTCTCAAATGTGTCACTACAACCGGGCCTGTAATCCTTCCCCAAAGTGACACACAAGAAAGGGCAGGGGCCACCTGTCCTGGGAACAGCTTAGCTCATGGCTCCTAAATCCTGGCTCTACCTTAAAACAAGCTAAGAAACTATTTTTTGCGGGTGTGGGAAGGTGAGTACTGGAGACTAGAGACATTCTACCTCTTAGCTACACCCCAGCCCATTTTATTTTATTTTATTTTATTTTTTAATTTTGAAACAGAGCCGGGCATAGTGGTACATGCTTGTAATCCCAGCATTTGTGAGGCTGAGACAGGAGGATCTGGGTTGGAGGCCAGCCTCAACTACTTAATGAAGCCCTCTGCAATATAGTGAGATCCTGTTTTAAAATAAAGAATAAAAATTCAAACTTGGGTATAGCTCAGAGGTAGAATGCCCCTGGGTTCAATCTCTAGCAACACACACACACAAAAAAAAAAAAAATTTAAACAGGGTCACACTAAGTTGCTGAGGGCCTTGCTATGTTGCTGAGGCTGGTCTCACACCTGTGATCCTTCTGTCTCAGTCTCCCAAGTACTGAAATTACAAGTGTGTGCCCAAGGTCCCTAGCTTTAGCTAGAGAACTTTAAAAGCAGTCAAGACCAGAGCCCCACTTGGGATGAACTAGGGCACACTTTCTGGGAGGGGGAATCTAGACTAGACTTGAACATCTTTTAAAAGCTCACTAGACAATGATGGCATACTTTCAGAATTGACAGCAACAAATTCACCTAGAGGAAGTAGAAAGGAAGGAGCCGAGGAGCAAATCCTCAGTTCCTCCCCAGACTCTCCAATCACAGGGAGAGAGACAAGTCAAGCATGTGGCCAGCCACCTTCTAGGTCACACCTCTGCTTACAGAGGTCAGGACCCCTGTGCCATGTAGACTAGCTCAGCAGAAACACATTCACCGCACCCGCACCCCCGGCCAGCTGGTGCAACACCTGTCTCTCTCCAACTGTTTTACTTTTGTTTTTGTTTTGTAGTACCATTGGGGATTGAACCCAGGTACATATACCTCTCTGCTACACCCTGAGCCCATCTTGTTTTATTTTTGGGTCAGGGTCTCTCTAGGTTGTTGAGAGACTTCCTAAGTTACTGAGTCTGATCTCAAACCTGTGATCTTCTTGTCTCAGCCTCCCAAGTCCTGAGACAACAGGCATGTATACCACACACCAGGCTCTCTTCAACTATTCTTTTCTTTTCTTTGGTGGTATTGTGGTTCCTGTAAACCCTTCTATTTCCGGGCTAGTTCCTGGAAATCCTTCTATTACACTCCCAGACCTATTTTATATTTTTATTTGGAAACAGGGTCTCTTAAGCCAGCGAGGCTGGCCTCGAACCAAAGCGATCTTCCTGTCTCCACCTCCCAAGCGCAGGAATTACAAGCATGCACCACCACGCCCGGCTTCAACTATTCTTGATATCTGGAAGGAGGATTTGATCATGGCTGTATTCCAATAATCAGGCTTCATATCTCATGGCACAGGCACAACCCTCTCAATCCTTCATTTCAGACCATCTTACTGGGACTGCAAATTGTTCTAGCCTGTCTTTGCACAGACGCTTACAAACCATGGAAAGCTGAGATTTAATTCTCCATTCCCTATACCCTCTGGCAACTGGATCTCAATTTTGGGCATCCGGTCAACACATCAGGAATCCACTAAAGCAAATCATTTTGCTTCTCCACAGCAGGCTGACCAGTAACCATCAAGAATTCATTGCTGTTCGAGTTTGTTTATACTCGCTAGAAACAGACAGTGCTGTGAATTATTTGGAGATACTTCTTTCCCTATAAATTGGTTTCAAACTATGCTTCAAATTAATAGACCAGCTTCAGAAGTTTCTTCTTCCTTTCTTTTCCTTTTTCACACAGGTGGTTATACAAGCATCTCCTTTTCAAGAGCATATCCAGTCAGAGGCCAAATACTGAAGATAATTTCATTTAGGTGGATAGAATTCCACTTTACTTGCATCTATTTACAAAGGTATTTTAGCTTCCCTTCTGCTTAATTTCCAACTGAAAGTGCCACCTATCTCTCTGAATTTAAACATCTCTACCATCTCTTTATGTAGTGTTGTTTGTATACAATCTGTAAGGAGATGTGTGACTAATCAAACAAAATGACTGTTTAAAGTTTAAGTGAAAAAGTTTAAAGGAGAAAAATCACTTTTTATGG
Source organism: Muscardinus avellanarius (assembly GCF_963383645.1). NCBI lineage: Eukaryota > Metazoa > Chordata > Mammalia > Rodentia > Gliridae > Muscardinus > Muscardinus avellanarius. The sequence continues at coordinate 127,818,816 of NC_137786.1, read as the reverse complement.
AATACATATAATAACAATGTTGACTGTTGTGTTTTACTTTATGTTGTGCATATTGATTGGGCAGCAGCACTTACTAAGGTTAATTTAGCATAGAGTTCAAGCAACCAAGGCAGGATGATACCTTCACCTCTACCACCAAGGAAAACCAGACTTACCACTTTTGCACAGGAAACAAGAGTAAGGGAGCTAAAAACAGGAAACTAAGATTGTATGTTATATTCTTAATTCTATGGAGAGAAGTTTGAAGGAGCAGGAATTAAAAATCAGTGTGATTCTGTATCTTCTTAGTGGAAGTAAAAAATAATAAAAAGTTCAACTATGTCCCACAGATTAGGAAAGTTTAGAAACACTCTGAAACAAACTGACAAGTTGATAAGTTGATAGGAAACTTAAGCAAAAGCTCAGTTCAAATGATGAAAGCAGAGATGTAAGGAAAGGTTTTATGCAGAATGGTAACCCAGTCACATGATCTGCTACATAAGTCTGAGGTGAGAAGGGACTAATCTATGGAAATAAAAAAGGTTTTTATTTTTCTTTTACTTTTTTGCTTATACAATTATAATTCTAATTCTGTCCATATGGTTCTCTAATTTTAATTAGAATGATTTTAATATTTCTACTTTGCTTCTAGACTTTGAAAATATTTCAAATGTAAAAAGGACTACATAAAAATTCTTTACTTACCAATCACCATATCTACTAGATTGGCCATACCCCTGGACATGGCTCTAGGACCAAAGGCATGTGTGGTAATAAGCTTAATTTTTCCTTCCAGCATCATTTTCCTCCCCCTTGAAATGAAAGTAGACTTACTCTTTACATAAGATGTGCCTGCCACAAACTGGACATAGTAGAACACACCTGCAATCCCTGCAACTAGGGAGGCTGAGTCAGAAGGATCTCAACTAATGATACCCTGGGATACTAACAAAGCGCTGTCCCAAAATAGAAATAAAAAGGACGAGGGAGTAGTTCAATAGTAGAATGTCCAATTCCTGTCTCTCTCTCTCTTCCTCTCTCTCTTTCCCTCACTCTGTTACACGCACACACACACACACACACACACACACACACACACACACAAAGGTAACAAACCAGATATTCAAAATATCCACTCAACAAGCGGTCACTGTGTCTCTGCTGAATGCCAAGAACTGTTGTGTTCACTAGGTGCCACTTCTACTAGACAAACACATATGTCAGTAAGACAACATTAAATCAATATGTCCCTTTAGGAGGTAGTACTTTCAGAAACAATTTATATCTTATTCTTTTTTTTTAACTCCTGCACTGGTACTGGCACACAGTAGCTGCTTAGTAAATAAATAAATACTAGCCAGTTCTTGAGAGGCTGAGACAGAAGAATCACAGATTTGGGGATGGCCTCAGCAATATAGCAAGACTCTCGGCAACCTAGTGAATCTTGTTTCCATAAAAAAAAAAAAAAAAATTAAAATGGCTGGGGCTATAACTCAGAAGTAGAATGTCCCTGAGTTCAATCCCCAATAACACACACACACACACACACACACACACACACACACACACCTGAAAGAAAGAAGAAAGAAAGAAGAAAGAAGAAAGGAAGGAAGGAAGGAAGGGAGGAAGGAAGGAAGGAAGGAAGGAATTAGACCTCAGATACAGAGATCTACTGTTTCAGGGGACTGGCTTTTAATATCACTATTTAGGTGAAATTTGGAACAAGTATTGTATTTGTCAGGGATCTCCAGAGAAACAAATCCAATAGAATAAGTAGAGGGAATTTATTAGAAGAAAGGCTCACACAATCACAGAGGCTGAAAAGTCCTATGCTGTGTTTCTTGCAAGCTGGAGACCCAAAGAAGCCAATGGGGTAGCTAAGTCCAAGTCCAACAACTGAGAACTTGAAGGTCAACACTGCAAGTCATGAGGTTCAAAGACTAGAGACCCTGGAGCTGTCAAAGTATATGGAAAGAGGGGAATCTTGGTTCCTAGAGAGAGAGAGATAGAGATAGATAGAGATAGAGATAGAGAGAGAGAGAGAGAGAGAGAGAGAGAGAGAGAGAAAGAGAAAGGAATTCCCTATTCTCTGCCCCCCACTTTACCTGAGCCTTAGGTCAACTGGATGGTTCCTGCCCACATGGGATTGGGGTGGCTCTTTCTTTCCCTGTTAGCTGACTCAAATGCCAAGGTCTTCCAGAAACACCCTAACCAAGACACAAAAAATTAATGCTTTATCAGATATTTGGTTTCCCTTAATCCAGTCCAGTTGGCAACTAAAATTGACTGTCAAGGTCTTTTACTTCATGTCTAAATAAATAGAAATATCAAATAGGTCATAATGTACATGATGGAGAAATCTCTATGGGAATAACAACTAAGACAGAAGACATATACTAGATATTTTTCATTTATCTAAATTAAAGTGCCACTGGTCTCCTACAGTGTGCTCCCATATAAGGATAAGATGTATAGACAGAATGTTCTCCCACTAGGAAGAATTGCCCTGTTAGACACAGACCTCGATTAGCAGGGACCACAAGTGGTAGCAGGTAGAAGGACACCATCAATTTTTTTTAAAGAACCAATGATTAGGGTAGGGTTTTCACTTATATAAGGTTTTCTTTTGGAGAAAGGGAGAATTTAATAAGCACCCTTTCCCCCAGAGACAATACAATCAGTAACAAACATTAAAAAAAGTAAATCAGAAGCCCAAACTGAAAGAATGGTATCAATACTTAATCACAGCAGAGGAAGGGGTGCTAAAGGTGGAGTTATTAAATGTAATTGAAGCAAAGTATTCTGATTCCCAATGTAGGGTGGCAGCGGGTGGGGGGAGCCTGTCCAGAGCATCTCCACCCATGACCTGCTGGGTATTCCCTAAGTGGATGGTGTATTAAAAACATATTAAATCTGCATCATCGGAAGGTTTTGTGTATGAAAGATACCTTAGGTAATTTCACCTCATGTAACCCACAGTACAGAAGCATTTTCTTTGTATGAAATGGATAGCACAAAAGAATAATCTAGCCAGCATACTAATAAAGGGAAATAAAAGTGCCTGGAAAAACTCTTTGAAACTCTCAATGGCTAATTTGGGAATTCTAGACTTTGTGTACTGGAGAGACACGGTAAAGATATTATTAAGCAACTCTAATACATGAGACGTATTACATTGAGGATGAACTCTTATTTTTATAATTGCTACTTATCTCAGACCTTTTATTCATGATCTCAGAGGACATTTTCACAAGCTAATACTGTCACTATATACTTAATAGTGTTATGTGAAGCTTTCCTCTTCTTATCAAAGAATTACCTTCATGATGCCCTCTACCCAGCACCCAGCTTAATAAGCAGGCCTTTGCTGGATGCTGTTATTAAGCTGGGGCTTATGGTCCCCTTTCCTGAACATCAAATTAATCATTTTGCCTACTATGAGTTGGAGAAAGTAGAATCTACATTCTTTATTATTTCTCTTGCTGGATGCCAATTGTGCTTAGAGTCCTAGCTATGGTTGTACATGTGTGTGTTAGGTAGATGGATGGAAAGAAAAATTAGATGGCAGAAAGATAGAGAGACAGAAGGAAAGGAAGAAAGAATAAAGTCTCTCAGATTTAGAACTACTTTGTGTGTTTGGGTGTGTAATACTAGAGATTGAACCAAGGGGCATTCTTTCTCTGAGATACATTCCAGCCCTTTTAAGGTTTCGGTTTTAGACACAGGTTTTCAATAGGTTCCTGAGAGTCTCTCTACACTGCTGAGGCTGTCCTCAAATCTTTAATCCTCCTGTCTCAGCATTCCAAGTATTATGATTACAGGCATGTGCCACCCCACACCCAGCTTGGAACTACCAATTTTCTATATTCTGTTTTTAAAGGTCAATGATGATGTCCATGCTCTTGGCACATAATCAGAAGTTGATCTTTCTAGGCACAAACTGTTAATTCAACCTCAGGCCACCATTACTCCTTTAGACATAGAAACAATACCATGAAGTTAAATGGGAGAGATGTAATGAACCCCAGTCCGAACAAAGCCCCTTGGCAGACTGCCCCTTCATAAGATTCAGATACTGAATCTCAAGAAATCTCCCATGACAAGCAACTCAAGTCACATCAAATGAGCCAGGAGCAGAATTTGATTTCCCCGTAACTTTTCTAGAATTGTGCTCAATATGAGACTCAAATTATGCAGCCAAAAACATGTTTTGCAATCTGCTGGACCAAAGTTATTTAAGGATTGTTTTTCCTGAGAGAAAGAAAAATTCTAAGGAAAGGATGCATACCCATTAACACAGTTCTCTTCAATAAATTGAAATGCTCTCTATTCCCTCATAACAAACATGGAGATGCTTGGCAAGACACATTTTTTTTTTTTTTTTTGCTTTTCTACTTTCCCATCTGTGAAAGTTTTCCCCATCTGTAAAAAAAAAAAAGGAAAAGGTGATCTATGTATCATACACATTCTACATAGTGGCAAACAAATTATGCAGTGAGTTGAGAATATATGTTGTATTTTAAGGGTTTTTTTTTATTTAACAAACAAATGTGAGCTGGGTGTGGTGGCACACACTTGCAATCCCAAAATCTGAAAGACTGAGACAGGAGGATCACGGTTTGTGGCCAGCCTCAGCTACTTGGTGAGACCTTGTTTCAAAATAAAGAATAAAAAGTAGGGCTAGGAGTGTAGCTAGAAGGTAGAGTGCCTCTGGGTTCAATCCTCAATACTGACAAAAGAAGAACATTTCAAAGTTTGGATTCTAAATTTTCCTTCTTTTTACTATATGAGGGAACAAAATTCTTCAGTATCAGTGTATTTATTAAATCTTCAATGCATGTCAGCATCCACACCAATGCTATGGGACCTAACAGATAAGATTCCCCTGGCCAATTCAGGAGAGGAAGAGCATGAGGCCTACTTCAAGTGTTCACGGTGAGACTTTCTGTTGTTGGGGACACTGTATATCTGTAGACTTCCTTTCCATACTGCCTGGGACCTGAGGAGTTTCAGGGCATTATAGGACAAATACTGACTCTTCTCCAGCATGTAGACATAGGAAATGGTCCATCTGGAAGGCAGAGGGTGTCTCTTAACTCTGGTACAGATTGGCTGAGTGGAGAAAAACGTACTCCAGCATTATCAAATAAGACAGAAGCAGTGCCTCTGAAGAACAATATGAGGTAATAATTCCAAGATAAGTGTGGTGTGGAAGTTTCCAGAGCACAATCAAACATTTGCTAAACAAGTAAATCAGTCATCTAATTTTATAGAGAACTAGGTGTAACGTTGAAATTGAGTTGGGGGTCACAAAGGAGGAAAACGCCAGCCAGGTTATTAAAGGCCTCTTTAATCAACTGCACCTTTGGGCGAGGTCTGCCGACCACAGGGGAAGAGACTGATGACTGAGCAGCAGAGTCGTGGTAAGCAGAGTCACACCACAGAAAGGAAGTGAGGGTATATATGTAGCCAGGTCTTGGGGTGGAGCTAGAGGTCGGCCCTCTCTTGACATCTGAAGTCTGCCCCAAGATGTCTGGAGTCTCGCGACATCACCACTTCTGGCTTCCAGGGTTCCACCTCTTGCTCCTGCTGCTGAATCCCGTGGGGGAAGGGAGAGACCCGATCTATCATCCCAGCCTTTTGGTGATACTGGATAATGACTAAGTCAGTAACTACTTCCTGCTATCAGGGGACATCATAGGCAGCCCCTTGGCCGGTAGAGGTCAAGTCATTCAGAAGTGGACAGGTGGGAGTATGGCTGCAGCGGGAGTTGACTGGAGATTACTCTGGACAGCTCAGTAATGCATGTTTAAGTGAACTTTATCAGACGAGGGGCAACTAAAAGAAAAGGCAAATCATGAAAAGGTAAATCATGAGAATGGGTCCCAGAAGAGGGAGGAGCCCAGATGATACTGACCCTTAGAACACTTCCAGCCGGGCGTGGTGGCGCACGCTTGTAACCCCCACACTTGGGAGGCGGAGACAGGAGAATCGCACAGGTTCAAAGCCAGCAGTGCTGGTGTAAGAGACCCTGTTTCCAAATAAAAATAAAAATAAAAATAAAAATAAAAATAAAAATAAAAATAGGTCTGGGAGTGTAGCCCGCCAGTACCACAAAAAAAGAACCCTTCCAGATATGAGGTAGACTGTCAATATCGTGTTTTTAGATTCTCACTTAACCTGTTCAGTTTAGACATTTCCTCCACTAGACCAGATTCATTAATATAATAGCAGCATTTTTCCATGATAAAGAGACACACACCACTCTTTTCAGCAGTTAGTAAGTATGGGTCAGTCTGATTAAATGGAAAACATGCTATTGGTTCAGAAGCATCAGTAACAGATTTTAGAAAGTTTAATACTTATGGCTGTCTGGCATGCAGAGAGAGAGAGATCACTGTACAGATCCCACCTTGTGATCAGTCCAACATTTTAGGGAGGGGAGGCAAAGAGGTTGTTTGTATGGTGAATTTCCAGACATAAACAGGTGAGTCTGCTTTCCTGATGACTATGGTTGATATAGGATGTGGAGCTTCCAAGAAATCTAAGGGCTTGTGCCACCTGTTGAGGAACCTTAGAAATAAAAGCTAGTTCATTATCAGACTGTAAATAATTAGGGAGTCCAACTAAGGGATGATATCTGAGCATAGACCATTGGGCACTGTGCTGGCTGTCTTGTCCTTTGAAGAGAAAGCCTCTACCCAACCTGTTAGGGTGTCGACCATGGTAAGGAGATATTTTAGTTTTTTGTGAGAGGGCATATGGGTAAAATCAATTTTCCAGTCCTGTCCTGGCAAATATCCTCTCATTTTGTGGGTAGAAAAAGAGGTATGTAGACCTCCTTGGGGAGAAACGGCAGTGCAAGTAGAAAAGGAGGCACTGACTATTAATCAGGAGGGGAGAATAAAACAAGGAGTTTAAGAAATGTTTAAGTGCCATAGGCCCAATGTGTAGTGAATTATGTATTAGGTTAGTGACTGCTTCAGCCTGACCCTTAGGCAAGGCAATTTTGTCCTGTAAAAGAGGACCTGTAGCGCGTGGGCAGGAGGGCTTACTGTCAATCCCCTGTACTAAGACAGAAAAGGGAAAACTGGGACCTGAAAAGGATGGAAGGACTGAGTAGGCAACCAAAAAGGGGATTAGCTTACCTGCTACCTTGAGAGTTATCCTGGACTCGGCAAGGATGATCAAATAGGGCCAGGCCAAGTAAGGCCAGCGGTGGGGCCTGATCTGGAAGGGTGGGCCCCCTGTGTTGATACACCTGGGGCTCACTGCTTTTCCAAGGGAACTGTTCCAGTGTCCCTCCTGAATGCAGACTGGGCCTGGTCTGGTTGTTGGGTGTAGTTTGCCACACTTAAACCAGGCTCCTGTAGATAGTTGTAGTTGCTGTCCTCTACCCCTAGGTGGTGCTCCAGGGGACTAAGCTGACACCACAGGCCACAGGCAGCTACCAGGGATCTGCCTTTTGGTGAAGTTGGATTGTATACTCCATTTTAGCCTGTTCCTTGGAGCCTGTTTCTTTTGAGAATTAAAGACTTTAAATGTCATGTTCACCAAATTTCAGATAAGAGGTTGAGGGCCGTCCTCAGCCTTTCTTAATTTTTTCTGAATATCAGGTGCTGATTGCTCCTGAAATGGGTTGCCGACACCACAGATCCTGCTTCAGTAGATGGATCTAAGCAGGTATAGATGATAAAATGCCTCCTGAAGCCGATTTAAAAAAATGGCTGGGTTTTCATCTGGATCTTGGGTGATTTCTTTATCACAATTAACTGCCTTATGGGAAGAAGCCCACATGCCATCAAGAAGGCATAGTATCATATGGTCCCTCATTTTTAATCCCTCACCCCCACCATTAGGAGCTGACTGATAATCCCAGTAGGAGCTTCAGAAGGTACCACAGCTACTATCATAGAAAGGGTTGTGTTGGTTAAATGAGCCTGGTCAGCTTGTTCTTGGGAAGGCTTTACAATACAATCCCATTCATCTGGAGTTAAGGCAGAGGTTAAAATAACATGAAGATCCCGCCATGTGAGATCTTATGCTTGTATGATCGTATGCTTGCACAATGTATTGGAATTCTTTAATAAAACCGGATAGATTGGCAAAATAGAACCCAGTTTACTTTCAATTTGAGCAAGGTCTGGGAGGGAGAAAAGGACATGAATAAGATCTATGCCTTCTGCACTGGCCACCTTGCAGAGTGGAGCCAAGAGAAAAGGTGGGTCCTTGGAGCAGGTGCAGTAATTTATAGGGAAAGGCAAGGAGAGGTAAGGGTTGATCCCTTAAGGGAAGGGAAGACAGCGTGGGGGAGAAGGAGCGGGTTAAAGTGAGAAGCTGTCTTAGGGTAGGTTGGTGTTTGAGGGGGATGAGGAGAGATCCTGGGGATCAGAGTCCTCAACCCATCAAGGTCACAGGCTGGTGACCATTCACCACCACAATGGGGCGACCAAGGTGGCCACCTTGTGATGTCACCAGGTCGTGACCATGCCATCACAAAATTGCGGCTGATAGGGGAGAGTGGTCAGAGGGACAGGAACACAGGAAAATGAAGGCCTGAACATAAAGGACTTCCAGGCATTTACCAGACCACTTACAAAAGTTGCTGAGATCAGTCAGGGTATTAGAATCCAGAGTTCCATTTTCGGGCCACCATGACCAATTATTTTGGAATTCTGGCTTCCCATGTCTGGTCTGTGGCCAAGAATGAAGAACAGGAAACAGGCATCCCCAATTATCCTTATCAATGCCCAGAAATGGAGGCCATGGATGAGAGAGACATCTCTAGTCCCTTCTCAAGACTGGAGGACGACCTGGTCATTCGGGGTCAACTCTGACATGGCCATGTGTTTCAATAACATAGCAACCGGAGACAAGAAGCTGGAAGGCAGAAAGCCAGAACCTGCTGACCAGAGGAAGGTAAAGAACTTACCCTGTTTGAAAGCGGAAGCAGTTGGTCCAATTAAGGGTCAGAGAGTCCAAGTTTCTGGGAGTAAAGAGGAGCACTCCTGAAGGACTCACAGGAACTCGGGGAGGGATAAAATAAAAGGTAACAAAAATAAAATAAGTCCCTTCAGGTTTGGAGGGTTTCATCACCAGATGTAATGTTGAAATTGATTTGGGGTGGGGGGGATTCATGAAGGAGCCAAACACCAGCCAAGTTATTAAAGTAGTAAAGGCCTCTTTAATCAACCGGCACCTTTGAGCAAGGTCTGCCGACCATGTGGGAAGGGACCGATGAATAAGCAGTAGAGTCACACAGTCAGCAGAGTCACGGTAGGCAGAGTCATGCCACAGAGAGGAAGTGAGGGTATTTATGTAGTTGGGTCATGGGGTGGGGCTAGGAACTGGTCCTCTAGTGACATCTGGAATCTGCCCTGAGATGTCTGGCGTCTCAAAACATCTCCACTTCTGCTTCCAGGGTCCCACCTCCTGTCCCTTTTGCGAGGTCCTATGGGGGAAGGGAGGAACCCAACCTATCACTAGATAACCCAAGCTAGCCCCAAACTCCTTGGCTCAAGTGATCCTTGCCTCAGCCTTCTAAATACCTAGACTAAAAAGATTTCCCACCATGTCCAACTGTAGATGCTATTTTGATTTGGCTCAAAACTCTGTGTTTTACTCCACCATACTGTACAGCCTACTTGGGGTCCTGTTGGTCTGACGCCTTTAGAGGGAAATTCAATAAACAGGGCTCCTCATCATGTCAGTATCAGTGCCCCAAAATATTGATCCTAAAAACATCCTAAAGGGAATGTATTCCCTTTGTAGTCATTACATCAGATTCTAGATGAGATTGGAAGCTATTTGTTCAGATGAAGTCATCACAAAGAGAGAAAAGAAATCACAACAAGAGTGATAGGGCAGAGTAACTGGTAGAGAAGAAGAACCAGGGATGTGAAGAACAGAAGGACACTATAGTGTCAGGGTAAGTGTTGACTAGCTTCAAGTCATTTGAGGGGTCTAAAGAGACAGATTTTTTCCCCTATGGGCATCCTGGAAACTGAGCAAGGGCACCTGGAGGCTGTAGTAGAGTTATATTCGAGTCAGCATGCTTGCAGCTATAACCTAAAAGATTGACTGTATAACTTAGAGGAAAGAAATCATTTTCTTATGGTTTGGAGGTCAGTCCATTTAGGCTGGGGACTGTGGATCTCAGAGTATGGCAGCAAGAGGTGGAGGTAGAGCACATGGGCTGTGCTCACATCTTGGAGGCCAGAAGCTAGAGAGAGGGAGCAGAGGGAGGAGGAACCACATATAATCTCCAAGGCCTTAGCCCCAGGAATCCACCCTTCCAGACACACCCCAGATAAATCCACTACAATGTATTTATCCACTGCAGGGATTACAACCTTCATGACTAAATGACATCAACTCTAGACATTAACAAATGAGATCCTTAGGGGACATTTTATATCTAATTAAAACAAGGCCAAAATAAGGGGGGAAGGAGTAAGTAGGGAAAATATTTTCACATAAATACAGTGGCATGGGTAAAAGATATTGACATGAAATAAGCTGTAGGCTACAGCTCTACCATAGACCCATAGACACTCTGGAATAACTTATTTTATTTTATTTTTTATTTTTGCGGGTCTGGGGATGGAATCCAGAGGCATTTGACCTTCGAGCCACACCCCCTGCCCAATTTTTTGTTCTTTATTTTGAAACAGGGTCTCACTGAGTTCAGAAGGGCCTCAGTAAGTAGCTGAGGCTGTCCACAAACCAGGATCCTTCGGTCTCAGCCTCCCAAATGCTGGGATTACAAGTGTGAGCCACCATACCCAGCTAACTTATTTCAGAATATTTATTTTAAGAAAGTATACTAGTACTGGGAAATGAAAAAGTATACCATTAATGGACCAGAAATCATAAATAATTTCGCAAAAGTGAAATGCAAATGGGATTAGACTGAGCAAAAATACTGAGCCCAACCATTCAGAAATTAGTGGAAATGGGCCCAGAGTGGTTCCATGCTCTAAGATGGCAGGTGGGAAAAGCAGAGACAAGGAGACTAGAGAGCTTCCAGAGGTACATATTGGCCTCTAGCCTTCTACCAGTCTCTACATTCAGATACCATGGTAGACTGGGTCTGGAGGGGAGAAGCAGCACACTGTGCCTGGTGAAACAGAGATAAGGAGCCTCCACTGTCCCCAGAGTAGATTCCAGAACTTCTTCCCAGCTGTGCTAGCTTCTCACTTTCCCAGAATACCTGTTTGAAGACTGGCAATGAAGAGAAGTTTGTAATGAAACATTAGTATCCAAGGAAGGGCAGCACCAAAGAGAGACATTCAGTAGGAATTAACAGATAGAGATGCATTCAGTTTGTCGATAGGATAAGACAGGATGTGTGGTGTGAAGTATTTAGTACCAATCAAGGCATTTAAATAAAAGTTAATGTTAGCCTTGAGTTGTGTACATGCCTGTTATACCAGAGCATGGGAGTCTGAGAAAGGAGGATTACAGGTTTGAAGACATCCTCAGCAATGTAGCAAATCTCAGCAGCCTGGAAAGACCATTTCCAAACAAATAAAAAGGGTTAGGGGCATAGCTTGGATGTATGCCCCTGGGTTCAATCCCCCATACCCAAAGGGAAGAAAACAAAAGAAAAAGGTCAGTGTTAAAGAAATGAACAGAGAGAATATAGATATGGAGCCAACTAGTGAGCTGAAACTTCCATTCAAGGAATTAACCTCCAAATGCAGAAAAAGTTAGAAGACATGGGGGTAGATTCAGAGATTTTTAGCACAGATTTAATAGCAAATCCAAAAGAAGAAAGTAAAAAAAAAGAATCAGATCACCAAGGACTAAAATTATAATAGCTTACAGAGATTGTTCAAAGATTATCTACAAAGGAATGAGGAGAAAGAAATAAAATTCATCACTAGTACCACTTCTTTCAAGAAAACAATGAAGATTATCTCTAAAGTAATAAGGAAAAATAATTTTGGACTAAAAAACTGCTATTCCTAGCCATATTATCATTCATGTATGAGCACTGAACAAAGATATCTTTGAAATAGTCTCTAAAATTTTGCTGCTCTCAGTGAGTATTATTAATTCAGGTGAATAAAAAGCAAAGAGGATTACATAGAGAGAGTAGATTGGCCACCTACAGCTACTTCTGTTTCTTCCTAAATCTCAGCAAAAGAATAATAAATGTATGGTAAAAGCAAAACCCTCCAGAGACAGAGAATATGAGAGGAGAGTAAACAATAACTAAATTTTGAATGGTGTAAATCAGATGGACAATGTGTAAAATATTTTCAAGACTTGAGAAAATTGAATGCCAAACAAGTTGAGAGGCAAATTCAACAGCAAACACAATTTATACCAGAACCTCCAAATGACTTAATGATTGGAGAAATCGAGCATGCTAGCAGCCAGGTGGAAGGGAAGGAGCTAAATTAATGAGGATTGGTTGAAAATTTATTTAAGAAGCCATCAGACACTCTCACCAACTCAGGTTAGCTCATTGACAGTCCTTCCTGCACCCTGGTAGAGAAATGGAGATTTATATTTTGACAGGATACAATAGCAGCGCTCTACACTGGCAGATACCAGGTACAGTTAGGACAAGAATCTGTGTGCTAACAATGAAGGACTTAAGCACATGAATGGGTCCTGAATACTAACACACATGTTCTATGCTCTGTGTCTATTGACATCTATGCTCTTTCTTATTTTAATTGTACAAATTTATGGGCTACAGTATGATTTGACTAACATATAGAAAGTGTAATGAATAAATCAAGATAATTAGCACTTCTGTATCCTTAAGCAGTTTTAAATGTTTTGATTAACATACTAATTGTACATGTTTATGGGGTATAGCGTGATATAGCAATGCATGTGTACAATATGTACTGAGCAAATCAACGTAATTAACATCTCTATCTCCTCATCATTAATTTGTGTTTACACACTTTGAGCTCCTTTCTTCTAGCATTCACAAAATATATGATAGGTTATTGTGAAGTGTAGCCCCACTGTGCTGTACACAAGGACTTATTATTGCTGTCTGTGCTTGGGTACATGTCACATAACAGTCTACTGTCTTCCCTCCCCATCCTTCCCAATCCATAGTAATCACTACCATATATTCTAATTGGCTTTTCTTTTTTTTTTTTCTTTTTGTGGGTCTGGGGATAGAACCCAGGGGCATTTGACCCCCAAGGTACACACCCTGCCCTATTTTTTATTCTTTATTTTGAAACAGGGCCTCAGTTGTGGAGGGCCTCACTAAGTAGCTGAAGCTGTCGGTGAACCATTATCCTCCTGTCTCAGCCTCCAAAGTGCTGTGATTACAAGCACGTACTACCATGCCTGGCTCTAATTGGCTTTTCTTTTAACATCCATAGATGATAGGATAAGTAAGTTGTTTTCTTTCTGCATCTGACTTATCTCATTTAATGTAATGTCCTCAAGTTCTATCCATTTTCCTTCAAATGCCTATATGTTAGAGAGTTGGTCTTATTCTCTGTTCTAATCATTCATTTTTTGGTATAATTTTTAGATCTTTGATCCATCTTGGGTTAACTTGTGCAGAATGAAACGTAATTTCATTCTTCTATATATAGATATCCAGTTTTCCTGGCAACATTTGTTGAAAAGGATGTCTCTTCTCCAGCTATTTTATGGGCTTCTTTGTCAAAATTCAACTGGCTATCCATGTGAGGACTTGCTCCTATATCTTCTATTTTATTTCATTGGTCAATGTGCCTGTACCATGCTGTTTTTGTTACTATTATCTCTGTAGTCTAAAGTTAAGTGTAACTAGGGGTATCTGAGCAAGGAAGTCAAGAAGACTGAGTGTGGGAGGAAACTTGGCATCAACAAAATAAACAAAGGGAAGGACTCCATTTTCTTGGACTCAGATGCCATGATGAGGGCATATACAATAAAGATGGAAAGGCAATCATTGGAGTGAGCAGTTAGCAGGTCCTTGGCTGGTCATTAAGACTGTGGCAAGCAAAGTTTCATAGTAGTTAGACGGGCAGAATACAGATGGTGCTAGGTAAAGGTTGATAAATGAGAAAATGACAAAGTAACTATTGGTTATTTTTGTTTAATTTAAATTATTATTATTATTATTATTATTATTATTATTATTATTATGTAGTTCTGAGGATTGAACCTAGAGCTATTCTATCTCTGGCCTAAGTCTTCAGCCCTTTCTATTTCTTTATTTTTTACTTCTGTGTTGAAGCACAGTCTTGTTAACTTGCTGTGTGCTTGGCCTCAAAACTATGATCTTCCTGTATCTGATACCCAAGTATTAGGATTGCAGACACGCATCACCACACCCAATTTCCTAGTTTTAAATTTCGTATTGTTAAAGTTATAGGTGTGCATATGGGCATGCTGTGCAAACAAATATTCCTTAGAGCTTCACTGACCATAATCATTGTCTACTAAAAAGGTTTAGCTCAGAGGAGAGAACGCAGTAACTCCCTTCCCACATAAATGACTCTGGTAAAGTTTTCTCAAAACAAAACTGACCAAACAAAACTACAATGAAAACAGCTGGGTACAGTGGCATACATCTGTAATCCCAGTACTTGGGAGGTTGAGGCAGGGGGATCACAGGTTTGAGGCCAGCCTCAGCAGTTTAATGAAAGCCAGTTACAAAATAAAGGGTTGGGGGTGTAGCTCAGAGGTAGAATGTTCCTGAGTTCAATCTCTAATAGCCTCCCACTCCCTTTCAAAAAAATAGAATAAAGAAAAATATTCTAAACAAGCCAGGCATGGTGGTGAACACCTGTGATCCCAGTACTTACTTGTGATGCTGAGAGAGGAGGACGGCAGGTTCTAGAACAGCTTTGGCAACTTGGTGACAGTTACAAAGTGAAAATTAAGAAAGGCTGGGGATGTAGCTCAGAGGTAGAATGCCTCTGGGTTCAATCTCCAATACTACTACTACTACTACTACTACTACTACTAATAATAATAATAATAATAATAATAATAAAACACAAGGATAATCAGCCTCCTCCCACTGGGAAGTCTTGTCTTGCTCACCCCACAACTTCCTCCTCACAGGATCAGCCACAGACACATGGGAAAGCTTCCCTACCCTGTGTAGGTTTGGTGTTTGGTGTGTGGAATATTACTAATCATAGAAACCAATTTTAGGGACCCCCCCCCACACACACACACACACTCATGAAACCAAAAGTAACTCAGCAAGACAATTTAATTTTGTGCAAAAGGGTGCATGCGCACCGAACGGGCAGTACGCTCAGTTTTTTTATGCCCTTGCACAAAGTTTTGTATTCCCTTGCCACCACCCTGCTCCCATTGGCTGGAGCACGGCTTTCATCATCTAATCCGGTGGGCTCGTTTTCACTGGGAAGGTTTTACAAAAGGAGAAACAGAAGAAACGGTAAACCGGTAGGTGCAGAAGTGGAACTCAGAGAAGCCCTGTGCAAGAGTTACAAGTGGACACCTCAGCGCCAGTGACAACATGGGAGCCTGCCAGTTTCTCTGCGATCTTGTACCTTCAGTAGAAAAGATTGTTTTTCTTTTGCACACTAGGATTCCGCCTTGGCTCCCTTTTGAGCTGGCTCCACAGGGAACATGGCCGACTTCTGACCTGGGAGCCTGATGCCCTGCCTGCTCACCTAGTTATTTCGGAGGCTCCCAAACCCAGTTACTTCAGAGGCAACAAACCCAGGCTTACCCAGCACTGCCCAGGAAAAGAGGAGGGAGATAAGAACGGAGAGAACAGGTGGTAGGAGGCCGGTGCGGAGGAAGAGAGCTGAACCACACCGGGGCGTCTTGGGCTGCTGCCAGGGGAACATGAGATGGTCCCTTTTGCCCTCAGTGCCTGGAGCCTGTTAAGCATAACTTGGGTTTGATATTAGTGTGCACCTGTCGTCTGTTTCAGCAAAAAGGAAAGGACCCTGACGAGGTGAGGAGAGGGGCCAGCGCCGCCCCACCCCTCCAGCCAATGCCGGGCTCCTTGCCTGCGTTTATTATTTGCTCCCATGCTGCAAACCAGCGCTTGCCCCCTGATTCGACAGATGATGAAGATGAAGCTGAGAAGGAAGACGCTTGCCTAGACCTGGTCAGCGGCGGGCGGGGATTGGAACCCGTGGCCGCACGGGTCGCACGGGGCGGGAAGCATTTTGCAATTTCTAAGGCACCTCATTCTTCAGGCATTGGCTCTGCCATGAATGGACCTTCCAGGACCAGAGGCGCCGATGCAAGCGGCCGAAACTCCCCCTGAGCTGAGCTTGGTGGAGCCAAAGGTGTTCCTGGGCCACTTCTGCCTGGCCTCCTGCCAGGGTGCTCAGATTACAGAACCTGGCCCGCGGGCCCTCCTTCCCCTCCCTTTTCCATTTCTCCCTAAGTTCATTTCCTAACAGTCATTAGCTGAGCTCTGGGAATGAAGTGTAAAAATCCCCCCTCACCTCGGAGCCCGCGCTGGTGGCAGTTCCTTGAAGCTCCGCAATCAGTGCTCCATTTAAGCATCAAAACCTCATCAATTAGGCCTCACTGTACAGGCGTCACGTGGCCGGCGGTCACGCTGCGCCGCTGCCGAGGACCAGAGGCCTCATTACCGGCCTTGGGCTTTTGTAAAATTCCTGAATAAGCAGCCCATGGAGTGTCTGCAGAAGGTCTGCATTAAAAAAAAAAAAAAAAAAAAAAAAAAAAATTCCCTGGCTTTAACAACCGCTTTTACGGACAATTTAACACTGTGGGTTGCCAGCTGTGTTAATGCCTGACCCCCTTCTTTCATGATGTCGCGCCTTGCAAAATGGCCCTCAGATGTGGAATCCAGCCCCCACCCCCCACCCCTCCACCTCGGTTCTCAGGAAAGCACTGCCTTTCTTAACATCCGGGTCCTGGGGTCCAAGCCAAGGACAAAGAGGTTTTTCTCCTCAGAGTTGCGGTGAGCACACACCCTTTGCAAGAGCCGAGACCTGCTGCTTCTGAGGAGCGCGGCGCTGCACCCCCCAGACACTGAAAGAAGGTCGGGAACAGAAGTGGGGGGAGGCCATGAGCAGACTCTGGCCGCCTCTTGGTGGAAGCGAGGAGGTGGATGAAGAAGCTTTGGCCTCTGTTAACGCTGGACCTGCTACACAGGTGCGGCTGTTCCAGGATAGTTATCTCATTGGTTCTCGCCCAGGTAAGAGATGAACCTGTCTTATTCATTGCCTGGCTGCTCAGGCTGAGCCTCTAGTGACCAGCTCAGTCCACATCCAAGCCTTGCTTCTTCAGGGTAAAGATTCAAGAAATGGCTTTGATCGGTTTGCACGTCGACCCATGCACTGACCAAGATCCTTCTCTTGCACTTCGAGTTAAACCAGACTGCCCAGGTCCCGTATGCTATTTTACAATAAAAAAAAGTTAGAGTGTTCATGCCCCATAGACTGGGTCTTTTGTCTTCCCTATTCTCTCCCATCAAGTAAAATAGATGAAAAAGCGCACGGGGGAGGGGAGGGAGTAGGTGAAATCTATTTCAAAGCCATTAGAATACTCAAAATTTGAACCTACAATTCCATCTAAAGAAATTTGAATCAAGAAAATCATCTAAAATCTATACACGTATTAAATTACAAGTAGTTTTATTTATAGAAGTCTAATAATGGACAAGGAGAGACCTGTTTGTTCCTAGAGAACTATCTTTAAAAATGATTTTGGCTGGGAGTGGTGACGCACACTTGTAATCCCCGCTTTTGGGAGGTGGAGACAGGAAGATCGCGCTGGTTCAGGAAGCCAGCCTCGCTGGCTTAAGAGACCCTGTTTCCAAATAAAAATATAAAAAATAAGTGTCTGGGAGTATAGCCCGGAGGTAGAAGGGTTTCCAGGAACGCCAGTACCACCAAAAAAAATTATGATTTTGCTATATATGTACATATTAATAAATTAATAAATTAATATTTTAGCTGTTGAAATATACTACAGCACCCCAGTGAAGCAGTAGGCAATACATTTCATTTTTCTATAGAAATATATCAGACAAACCGGGCCTGGTGGTGCACACTTGTAATCCCAGTACTTGGGAAGCTGAGACAGGAGGATCTCAGGTTCCTGGGTCATCCTCAGCTACTTAGTGATGCCTTCTGCAACTTAATGAGACCCTGTTTCAAAATATAGAATAAAAAATAGGGCTGAGGCTTTAGCTAGGAGATAAAATGTCCCTAAGTTCAATCCTCAGTGCCACAAAAAGAAAAGAAAAAGAAATATAGCAGACAAAATAATTTGGAAATCCTCCTGCAGAAAAATTAACTCTAGGCATATCGAATATATTGTGGAGGCCTATAAACCTATAAACAATGAATGATCAAGCAGAACAAACCTTTATATTGTGTAGATTGTGATTTAGAACTATGATTTTCCACTGAAGGAAAACAGTACTTCTTGGAAATTCATACATATGGGACAGGAAATGCACAGTAAGTGTTTGGAGCTTATAAAGTTCTTTAAAAAGGACTTCAGATCTAGACATGATGACACACACCTGTAATCCCAGTACTTGTGAACCTGAAATAAGAGGATCCCAGGTTTGCAGCCAGCACAACTTAGTGAGACCATGTTTCAAAATAAAGTGGGGCTGGGGATGTACCTCAGAGGAAGAACATCTCTGGGTTCAATCTCCAGTACAGCATACACACACACAGACACACACACACACACACACACACACACACACACGCTTTAGAGATATCTCGAAGAGGTTAAAGAGGATTTTGAAGGCAATGATGGAGCTATTTTCAATTCAGCAAGTATAGTAATTTCAATCAATTTAAATTTATCAAACATATTTAAATCTGTATATTCATAAATATACAAACTAATCTCTCTCTCTCTCTCTCTCTGTGTGTGTGTGTGTGTGTGTGTGTGTGTGTGTGTGTGTGTGTACCCTAACCTGCAGGGCAAACAGAGGACAGAGAATCATGCTGGACATCATCACAAACAGGCAGTGAGGAAAATTCATTCTGTGAATTTTTGTTTTCAATAGATAAATGAAAGGAAAAGCAAAAGAAAAGGCCTAGGGACCTATAAATTTTTAATCTTCACTAAAAGACAAATCAAATAAAAATGGACACATCTAAATTTTAATGTCTCTGAATATACCTTTGTGTGATTAAACTACATAGAAACTTAAGAAAGTGATTACTAGAGAGATAAGGATAATGGGTATGTTTGGAGAGGAAAGAAAGCTGTGTGGTTGACACAGAGTAGATATGGGAGAAGGTGCTGAGTGTATCAGAGTATATACATACATATTGAGTATATATGTATATACATATATATACATATATACATATAGTGTTGTGCTACTGTATATTTTTTACTTTACAATAAAAGGTTAAAATATATTAGATGCATCATTGAGTTGGCAAAGAATAAAGGGAAGAAAATAGAAGAAGACCAGAACTGTTGTAAAAAGGTAACTTCGTAGCAGTGGAAGAGGATGAAGTCAGATCCCCACCTGAGGGTGAGTGCTGAGGCTTTGAGCTTCTCTGTTTTGAGGGCAAATAGAGGCTCTAGGTTGGTAGTCTCCCAGCATCACCCTCAGAAGCAACTAAATTCCTGTCTGAAAGATAACACTTCTAACTTGGGCATCAAAACATTCCTCCAGATAAAGTTCAAGAGAGCATGAGCTCATAATGCCAAAACTCACAAAGAAACACGGGACCCTGAGTAGGAAGGACAGAAGAATCTCGTAACAAATTCAGACGTTGCCATCCAAAGTATGTCACAAATAATAAGTACACTTCATGTGTTTAAAGAAAGAGAAAAACTGGAAGTGTGACAGTGCATTTTTAAAGCACCTTGTAAAATTTTAGAAGTAAAAAATAAACACAACCAAACTGTATGGCATGCTAGAGGGACATCCAGCTGGTTTCAGCATGACAGACTGACTGTGGCAGAGCAGTGACTGTATGAAGTGCATATGGATCTGCATGGGAAAGAATCTCAGAACTAATAGAGTAGACAAGTTTCAAGAGGAGCAGTTTTTGGAAAAGGACAAATCTCAGGAAGAACTGAATCCACAACGTTCTGTAGTTGATTTTTACCTTGTTGCAGCTGTTCAATCTGACCTCTCAGCAAAAGAGCTCAGCGGAAGGACATTACCTTTAAGTAGAGACATCATTTGACAGCCTAAGAAGCTCCAGAAAGAAACCTGTCAGACCTGAGGGCGCCAAATGCTTAATTGAGAAGGAGGAAGGGAAGGCCTAAACCAACACTACCAAGTGTTTTCTTCAAGGCTTCTGGTGGATTCCGAAACCGCTTCGAGATGGCTAAGAAGCCAAGCAAAGAACTGCTGTCCAAGCACAGAGGCATTCTTGGTGGCCTCACACTGCTGAGAAGGGAAAGGTTAGATTTTAGGACCCGCCAGTGGGGAGAGGCCCCAGTGGACATTCCAGGCTGTCCTTTGAAAAGCCTGGAGCAAGAACAAGGCAGGCAGATGAAGTACACGGTGCAAAACAATTACAGAACCACTTTTGAATGGTGTAAGTATATATAAAGAATTAAGATGCAAGGTAGTAACAGTAAAAGACAGAAGGGGTTTAATAGGGCTACAGTATTGTATGGTTTATACACTGTCAAATTATTTTTTTTACATTCTGTTAAACTGTAGGAAAGCATGCTGCGATTTCTATATTTGTCACTAAAATAAAATATACACATAGCCAAACAGAGGGAAACCTAAAGTAAATAAAAATATCAAATTAATTCCCAAATAGGAAAAATGCAAATATAACATGGAACAAAAATAAAATAACAGCAAAATAATAGGTATTCACTTAACTGTACTAGCAATTCCATTAAGTATAAATTAGACTAAATCTGATTAAAAGGCTAAGATTAACCTAGTGGGATACAAATTAATCATAGTGGGATACAAACTTTTGTAGACATACATGCACACATCGCCCAGTCAGCCCCCACCCGATCCCCACCCCATTCCTTCCCCATCCCTCTTTCCCATGCTTGGCTTAGTGGTTGACATCTAGTATTATAGCAATTTATCCAAAATTAAAAATGATAATCTCACATAATAGTTTCATTTGTCTGATACCAAGCTTTTGATGACTTAAAGATAACATTTCAATATTTCTTTTTGCTTTCTTTCTTACCAGAGAATATTTTTTTTCTATTTTTTTAGGTGAAACTATCATATATTTATATATTTATTTTTCAGAAAAAAATCTATCCTAATATGGAATATGGATTCTAGATACCCAAAACGATCTTGAAAAAGAACAAAGCTAGAAGATATATGTTTTCTGATTTCAAACCATATACAGCTACAATAATTGAAACAGTGTAGTACTGTTCTAAAGGCAGATATATAAACCATTGGAGTTAAATACAAGCCTAGAGCTAAATTCTTCCCTATATTGTCAAGTTATTTTTGACAAGGTTTCCACAAACATTTGGTGGTAGAAATAATAATCTTTTAACTAAATATTGTTGAAAAATAATAATTACATGGAAAAGAATAAAATTGGACCCTGACCTAATCCCATATACAAGTATTAACTCAAAATAGATAAAAGACCTAAATATAAATCTTAAGACTATAAACTTTTAGAAGAAAATCTGGGTCATAAAACCTCACAACATTGAAATTGGCAGTGATTTCTTGGATATGATTTCAATGGCACAGGCAACAGAAGAGTATACAAACTCCCTAAACATATATATATTGTATATCCAAAGACAATGTAAACAGAGTTAAAAGTTACTAATAGAATGGGATAAAATATTTCCAAATGCTATATCTGAAGCTATATTAATATTCCAACTAGACATTCTAAAAATTAACAACAATAAAGGCAAACAATACCATTTAGAGATAGGTAAAAGACTAACATAAATAATGAATCTCCACAGATAACCAATCTTAGTTGTCTGTTGGATGGAAACTCTTGTTTCTCTGGTTGTGGTGTGTATTACCTATTTCTTCTTTGTAGCTAATCTCTTTGAGTATTTTCTCTAGCGCTGGTTTTGAAGACATAAATTCCTTTAGTTTCTGTTTGTCATGGAAGCTTCTTATTTTTCCATCTAATTTGATAGAAAGTTTTGCTGGGTAGAAAATTTTGGGCTGGAAGTTGTTTTCTTTCAGAGTTTGGAATATGTTACTCCAAGCCCTTCTGACTCTCATGACTTGGTTTGGGAAGTCTGGAGTGATTCTAATTGGTTTGCCTCTGAATGTCACTTGGCCCTTTGTTTTTGTTGCCTTTAAGATTCTCTGCTTGGCTTCCACATTGGTCATTTTGACAATTATGTGGCGTGGGGATCCTCTTCTCCGATCCTGTCTAAAGGGAGTTCTATAAGTTTCCTGGACCTGTGTATCAACTTCTTGCTCTATGTTTGGAAAATTTTCTGCTATTACTTCCTTGAAGAGATTATTGATCCCTTTCGTTTCACCTTCTTTTCCCTCCTCTATTCCAATTATTCTTAGGTTAGCTCTCTTAAAATGGGCCCATATTTCTTCAATGTCAGATTCCTGCTGTTGGATATTTTTTTCTAGATTACAAACTATGCGTTCATTTTTGGAATGATCATCTTCTTTTTTTTTTTTTTGTCCATTTATTTTTTTTAATTAATTTATTTTTTAAATTGGTGCATTGTAGTCATATATCAATCACATTGGAGTACCAGACTTGAGAGGATATACAAGCACACATCATCCAATTAGCCCTCCTCCAGCCCCCGTCCCATTCCCTCCCCCTCCCTCCATCCCACACTTCTTTGGTGATTTACTTTGATACATTTGTTTATGTACCTCCTGCATTTTAAAGAGGCTCCGTCCTCCAGTATTACATACCCTCTGATTGATCACATTAGTTGCTTCACTATAGGGCCCTTTCTATAGCTCAACCTCTTCCTGTTGCTCTTTTCCTCCTAGTTATTGCTGATTAAGAGAAGCGTCTGATTTATATTTTCTGCGATATTTCTCTGTGCATGCTGCGTTGCAAGTACCAATCCCACTCTTGATGGTCCCAGTAGTGGCCTGGCTACTCAGTGGACTGATCCAGACCTCGCTGGCTCACGCAGCGGCCTTGCCTCATGGGAGGACCCAGTTCTGGTCTCGCTGCCCCTGAACCAGTCAAACCCCTAAGCTGGCTTTGGTCCCGACCTTGGAGGCCGCAGGAGTGAACTTGCCTCACGCCAGGCTCCGATGCTGGCCATTGGCCCCTGCACCGGTCTAACCCCTTGGCAGGATTCCAATCCCGGCCTCGGAGGCCCCAACACTGGTAATGCCTCACGGCAGGCTCCGATGCCGGCCTCACTGGCCCCAGCACCGGCCTAACCCCTTGACAGGCTCTTATCCTGGCCTCAGAGGCCCCAATACCGGCCTTGCCTCATGGCAGGCTCCGATGCCGGCCTCGCTGGCCCCAGCACCGGCCTAACCCCTCGGCAGGCTCTTATCCTGGCCTCGGAGGCCCCAGTACCGGCCTTGCCTCACGGCAGGCTCCGATGCCGGCCTCGCTGGCCCCAGCAGCGGCCTAACCCCTCGGCAGGCTCCGATCCCGGCCTCGGAGGCCCCAGCACTGGTCATGCCTCAAGGCAGGCTCCGCTGCCGGCCTCGCTGGCCCCAGCACCGGCCTAGCCCCTTGGCAGGCTCTTATCCTGGCCTCGGAGGCCCCAGTACCGGCCTTGCCTCACGGCAGGCTCCGATGCCGGCCTCGCTGGCCCCAGCACCGGCCTAACCCCTCGGCATGCTCCGATCCCGGCCTCAGAGGCCCCAGGACTGGTCATGCCTCACGGCAGGCTCCGCTGCCGGCCTCGTTGGCCCCAGCACCGGCCTAACCTCTCGGCAAGCTCTTATCCTGGCCTCGGAGGCCCCAGTACCGGCCTTGCCTCACGGCAGGCTCCGATGCCGGCCTCGCTGGCCCCAGCACCGGCCTAACCCCTCGGCAGGCTCTTATCCTGGCCTCGAGGCCCCAGTACCGGCCTTGCCTCAAGGCAGGCTCCGATGCCGGCCTCGCTGGCCCCAGCACCGGTCTAACCCCTCAGCAGGCTCTTATCCTGGCCTCGGAGGCCCCAGCACCGGCCTAACCCCTCGGCAGGCACTTATCCTGGCCTCGGAGGCCCAAGTACCGGCCTTGCCTCATGGCAGGCTCTGATGCCAGCCTCCCTGGCCCCAGCACCGGCCTAACCCCTCAGCAGGCTCCGGTCCCATCCTTGGGGGCCCCAACACTGGCCTTGCCTCACGGCAGGCTCCGATGCCGGCCTCGCTGGCCCCAGCACCGGCCTAACCCCTCAGCAGGCTCTTATCCTGGCCTCGGAGGCCCCAGCACTGGCCTAACCCCTCGGCAGGCTCTTATCCTGGCCTCGGAGGCCCAAGTACCGGCCTTGCCTCATGGCAGGCTCTGATGCCAGCCTCACTGGCCCCAGCACCGGCCTAACCCCTCAGCAGGCTCCGGTCCCGTCCTCGGGGGTCCCAACACTGGCCTTGCCTCACGGCAGGCTCCGATGCCGGCCTCGCTGACCCCAGCACCGGCCTAACCCCTCAGCAAGTTCCGGACCCGACCTCGGAGGCCCTAGCACAAGCCTTGCATCATGGCAGGCTCCAATGCCGGCCTCGCTGGCCCCAGCATCGGTCTAACCCCTCTGCAGGTTCCAATCCCGGCCACGGAGGCCTCAGTAGTGGCCCTGCCTCACAGCAAGCTCCGATGTCGGCCACTGGCCCCGGTGCCCGCCTAACCCCTCAGCAGGTTCCGATCACTGTCTCTGTGGTTAGTATTTCAAAGGTTCCAGTTGTAATGTATCAGATCTCTGCCTCCCCCGAATATTGGCCACTGGCATTGCCACTGCCTCCACCGTTTCAAATCCTTCCCAGGCTTTTTTTCCACTCTGAATGTTGTCCAGTGTTCCTAAGCATGCGTGATGGTAGCATTCGACATTTGGTGTAATTTCTCCAAAAAAATAAAGTTGGTAAGATCCGGTTTCTGCTTCTCCTGAATACAAGTCTCTACCACCATCGCGAAGAACTCTTTCAACACCGCATTTCTCCTTGGTCTCCGCTAAACTCTCTCCTTATATGTGATGTCTGAGATTCTTAACAATATAGAGAAATAGCAGTCCTCTTTCACGGCGAATTTTTCCATAAGTTCCAGTGCATTTAGATAAGTTTTGTCTGCATCTCCAGTGTCCTGGCATCCATAACGGCTTTCTTACCACCTCTCTGATATTTTTCTTTATCTTTTTCTGTTCTGGGCCCGGTTTCTCCAGGGGTCTGGCGTGCTACTCGCAGTTGGGCCGGGACCCAGAGTCCCGCGATCCAGGCCCCAGCTGGCGTGCCCTGTGCTAGACCCCCGCCCAGAACCCAGCGTCTTACTGTGCCTTGTTTCTCCAGGGGTCTGGCGTGCTACTCGCAGTTCGGCCTGGGGCCCAGAGTCCCGCGACCCGGGCCCCATCTGGCGTGCCCAGCCCGCGACCCCTGCCCAGAACCCAGCGTCTTACTTGGCCTGGTTTCTCCAGGGGTCTGGCGTGCTATGCGCAGTTCGGTCTGGGGCCCAGAGTCCCGCGACCCGGGCCCCATCTGGCGTGCCCAGCCCGCGACCCCCGCCCAGAACCCAGCGTCTTACTGGGTCCGGTTTCTCCAGGGGTCTGGCGTGCTACGCGCAGTTCGGCAGGGGCCCAGAGTCCCGCGACCCGGGCCCCATTAGGCGTGCCCCGCCCGCGACCCCCGCCCAGAACGCAGCGTCTTACTGGGCCTGGTTTCTCCAGGGGTCTGGCGTGCTACGCGCAGTTCGGCAGGGGCCCAGAGTCCCGCGACCCGGGCCCCATTAGGCGTGCCCCGCCCGCGACCCCCGCCCAGAACCCAGCGTCTTACTGGGCCTGGTTTCTCCAGGGGTCTGGCGTGCTACGCGCAGTTCGGCCCGGGGCCCAGGGTCCCGCGACCCAGGCCCCGGCTTTTGTGCGCCGCGCGCGACCCCTGCCCAGAACCCAGCGTCTTACTGGGCCTGGTTTCTCCAGGGGTCTGGCGTGCTATGCGCAGTTCGGTCTGGGGCCCAGAGTCCCGCGACCCGGGCCCCATCTGGCGTGCCCAGCCCGCGACCCCCGCCCAGAACCCAGCGTCTTACTGGGTCTCGGAATGATCATCTTCTAAGAGTGAGATTCTGTTCTCCATGTGGTCTAATCGGTTGTTTGTGCTTTGAATTGAGGCCTTTACTTCATTAATTGCATCCTTTATCTCTTTTTGGCTCTCTCTGAGTTCTTTTTGAAGCACCTCTATTATTTCTACAGTTATTTTCCTGATTTGATCTTCTAGAAATCTCTGATTTTCTGTTTGATTGGGTTCTGATGTTGTGGGGTTGTGGGCATTCATTGCTCCAGTGTTATTTCCCATGATTTCGGAAGTTTGTGCCTTCTCTGGGTTCTTCCCTTGGGTCACTATGACTTCACTTAAGGTGCTCTGGATCTCGAGTCTGTAGTATCTCAGACCCCACTACTCCTTTACTGGGTTGTATCACAGAGTCTCAGACCCAGAGAGTCGATAGAGGCTGCTTTAGACTGTGGGGGGTGCTAGGTTGCACGTTCTCCTATGGTCTGATATCTTTGCCACTGCCACTCCCCCACTGGATCAAGTCCCAGGGTGTACAGTACTGGGATTTCTCCTCTGGGGCCCGCAATTTGACTCACTGTTCTTGAGTTCGCAGATGTAGCTGTACTGGACTTGTTGAATTCGATGCTGCTGCCGCCGGTGGCAATATGGCGCCGCTGTTACGCCCTCGGCCATGAGGCTGGCTTATTTCTTCTTGGTTTTGAATTCCACTCTGAGTCTTTGCAGCGTGTGCTGAGCTCAGCCACTGGGAGCTTTGGATGTTCCCTGCACTGAAAAATCCCGCCTGGCTGTTCCGCAGAGGCTCACCTCGGCTTGCTGTAGCCGTCCGTTGAGGTTGCCACTGCCGCAGGCAGTATGGCGCTGCTGCCGCGTCCTCGGGCGTGAGGCCGGTGTATCTCCTCTGTGGCTCTGAGCTCTGTTCTCAGTCTGCTTTCTCTCTGGAGCCTGGTAATTTTTTTGTTTCTCTGGTGATGGTGTTTTCTGGCTATAAAAGGCGCTGATTTTGTGGTACTGGAGATTGGTTGTTAGCGGGGCTCTTAAGCCCCGCTTTTCTCGGTCGCCATCTTCCCGGAAGTCCTCCAACATTTTCTTAAATTGGCCAAATACTGAGCCATAATATGCCTCAATAAATTTCAAAAAATTAAGAACATTCAAAACATATGACCTGACTGCGGAGTTTACACTAGAACTAAATAAAAATAGGTAGAAATTTTCTGTTATAAAATTAAGCAATTTAATTTAAAATAAACTAGAGGTCAAAGTAAAATAACAGAGTAAATTAGAAATATTTTAAACTGAATAGTAACAAAAATATCACATTCCCTAACTTATAGTATAACCCAAAGCCATACTGAAATAGCTTTTGTTATTGTTTTATATCTGAAAATCAATTCTCTAAGGGACTATGTCAAGGAAATAGCAATGTAATAGTAAGCTAAACCCATGAACAATAATAAGGGTATAAACTGATGAAACTTTTAAAAGACTTGAATCAAAGAACATTAAGAAAATTAAAAATTGGTACTTTGAAAAGGACAATAAAATTGACACCCTTTCACAAGAGAGAAAAGGGCAAAAAAGAGAACAGTTGAGAGCAAATGCATCATTATATATTTTATGATAATAAATATATTTTGATGAAACAAATAATTTCTTGGTGGTGAATGGTCCTTTTTCTTCCCCTCTAAGCACACATTCTACACGTGGATTGGCCTTGTGCCTTGATTTTTCTGAAGTCAGAGGAACTACATTCACTGAGCAGAAGCTCTCCATGTTTGCATGGTCCAGCTCTGTTGCTTACCCTTTCTTCACATAGAAGAATGAAAGCAAGCATTGCCTAGACTCTGAAAGGCTGAATTAAACTTTAACCACGACTGGAACCCCGCCCAGCTGAGACAAACCTGGCCTGCAGAGCTGTGGAAACCAGGGAGGAAACAGCTCACAAGCAAGCCACTCCACTTTAGGGTTGTTTAGTATTATTGCAGTCAATGATAATAGTATATGCATGGCGGGGGGCATGGCTTATCAATACTGAAGAAAGCTGGGAAATCTAAACATACTTCTACCTAATAAAAATGGGTGTGATTTATATATAAAACAATTATTTCAATACAAATAAATACAAATTTCCTCTGGTTTTCTGGACTTCGTCAAGAACTTCTAAAATTTTTTTTTAATTACTCAATTACATCATTTTCAGGGAAATGGATGGAACTGGAGGACATTATGCTAAGTGAAATTAGTCAGTCACAAAAAAGAAGAAATCAGATGCTTTCCCTAATATGAGAACTTCTAAATTTTATAAGGAGAAAATATCAATTTTGCAAAATGTCTACGAGAGAGTAGAGAAAGAGGGAGTACTCCATAACTCATTTTAAAAATCCATCATTTCATGAGTTAGAAATCCTGACAGATGCATTATAAAATAAATTAAGATGAATCTCAGGAACATAGATGCAAAAACAAATGATAAAATGTTATCAAATAGAATCCAATGATACAAGAAAAGGGTAATATATTATGAACCAAATGGACTTTCTATCTAAGAGGTGTGCAAAATGAGTTAAATTTCAAATCCAAGCATCGTAAGTCATCAAGTGGAGAAAAAAAACAAGACCGTATTATAATTATTTTCTTCAAATTGGTACTTCTGCTTTATGTATTTTATATGACTATAGTATATTGCAATAAAATGTAAAGCAACCCTGAAATAAAAGTATTCTTAGGTAAACTGAGAACATCACACCAACAGACCACACAGAGAGGCATTTCTAAGGGTTTTCATTTGGAAGAAATAAATTGATCTCAAGTAGAAGATCTGAAATAGAAAAAAATAGTGGTTAGCAAAAAGTCAATAGTTAAATCTAAACAAATATTGATTTAGTAAAATACTATTCATAATTATTATAAGTATTATATTTTAAAATGTTGAGAAAATAAAGACTGGATTATAATATTAGTTAAGAGAATGACCAAAAAATGATCAAGGCTTTTTATATTAATCAAAGAATTATATGTTAAATTTGGTGGGTTTAGTTATTATTTGCATTTTAATTTATTGGGTAAGTACTAAATAAGTATCAATAGTTTGTATAGTTTCTAAACTAGTAGGTGATTGAGTAAAAAAAATCTTTGAAATAAAAAAGAAAAAATATTATTTTTATATTATTTTTACCTATACACACATATAAGCACACCCTGTATTGATTACCTATTTTATATCAAGCTGCCACTAGACCCAAGGTTAAAATTCCAATTCTTTAGTAAGTTAGAGTTTCTATGGGTGAGGAATTCATACAAGGCTTCGTTGTATGGTTCTGGCTCCATATATTTTAGGAGACTGCAATTAGTCCTAGGGTTTAAGTCATCTGAAGGGCTGGGAGATTTGCTTCCAGGTCACTCACATGGCTGCTGGCAGATAGCCTTGGCTGCTAGCTGGCTACAGAACAGGACCTTATTCCCTGGTTAACTGGGTTCTGGCATGGGACTGCTACCAACATAGTGGTTGACTTTCCAGTGTTGGGAGTACTGAAGGATATGCAACTATTTTTTAGATGAGTCAAGTATCCAAATTAAGAAATTTTAAAAAGCACGGTATAATAAAATGAAGTAATGAATAAATAAATATAAAAAGGAATTGATAAACTAGAAGAAAAATATAAAAGGAAATACAAGAGGAAAACCATAAAGTACATAAGTTCATTTATTTTTAAGACTGAAAATGTGAACAAACACTCACTAGACTGGTAATAAAAAAAAAAGTATAGACATAAATAATATTAGGAATAAAAAAGGAGCACAGACACAGACACTACGGCAATTTAAAGTATTTTAAGATGTATAAACATTGTCTTTATGTTAATAAACTTGAAATTTAAATGAAATGGACAAAATGTGTATTTTGTCCCCTTAAAAATGACAACCCTGAATAATTCTAAAATAATTTATGTAATCGAATTAATAGTTAAGTCTTCTCCAAAAGTGCCAAAGCCACATAATTTTATAAGTAAATTTGATCAAAGTATCACAAAATAATTATTTTTATTTTATCCAACTTTTACCAAAGAAGAAAAATTAGCACCCAAATATTTATTTGAAAACAACTTTAATATGGTACTGAAAACAGGCTATATGACAATTTCACTAACAAAAACAGAACTAAATGTCCTAAACAAAATATTGGAAAGCCAATAAAGCTGTATAGCAAAGGTTAATAAAATATTTTACTTAACTTGTTTTTTTTTTACAGGAATTTAAGGATAGTTTATAATCAGGAAATCAACTAATATCACTTATAAGAATAACATTAAGGGCAGAAAAATCATAAGATCCCCCAATGGATGAAGAAAATAATTCAGTAAAAGAACCAGAACCCAATTATAAAATTTCTTAGTAATTTAGAAATAGAAATATCTTTTTTACTCTTTCTGCTATAATCAACAATAACAAGAAGAGTTAATACCATGCTCAGTAGAAGACTTGCAAAGAATTTACTTTAAAAATCAGAAATACAAAAAGAATTCCCATACTCTTTCTGGTTAGCACTGGGGGTCCAGGGAAAAAAAAATAAGGACTATGAAATTTAAGAATAAAACTGCCACCAGTAACTGCCTTGTCAACATAGGAAACCCAAAATAATATAGTGATACAGAAAAAAACAATAACACTTAAAAATAATAATAGTTCTCCCTACTTCTTGTCTCTCTTCCTCCCAACCCCTCCTTTATTATTTTATTTATTTTTTATCTTTATGTGGATCATACTGAAAATGGCATACATTCAGACTGTGCTTGGTGCCCTCTCCCACCCGCCACTTTTCCTTTCCCCCCTCCCAACAATGAGTGTCCAGTTTAACCATGCTGCATCCATACTTTTACACATATTCAGATGTAGCTCCTCCATTAATCAACCTCAGCCTATTTCGTATCCTACCCTTCCATTTCAGCTTTGCTGAGGTCTCCCCTCCATTATCTGGAGTCTCTCTGGTATCCCTAATAGTCCCTAGTTCGGGCATATTAGAGAAAACAAACTACAGGAAATTAAAGCAAAAATTAACCAGTGGGATAGTATCAAACTAAAAAGTTTCTTCTCATCAAAGAAAACCATCAAGAACCTAAAGAAAAAGCCTACAGAATGGGAGAAGATCTTTACCAAACACCACTCTGATAGAGGGCTAATATTCAGAGTATACAAAGAGCTCAAAAGACTCTATACTAGCAAAACAACCCAATCAAGAAATGGGCAACTGAATCGAACAGACACTTCACAAAAGAAGAGATACAAATGGCAAATAGATACATGAAAAGATGTTCAGCATCATTAGCCATCAGGAAGATGAAAATCAAAACTACGCTGAGATCCATCTAACCCTTACCAGAGTGACAAGCATAAAGAAATGAAATAACAAATGCTGGCGAGGATGTGGGCAAAGAGGAACTCTTTTTTTATACTGTTGATGCGAGTGCAAACTAGTTCAGACGCTATGGAGATCAATGTGGAGATTCCTTAGAAAATTGGGAATGGATCCACCATATGATCCAGCTATACCACTGCTGAGTATCTTTCCAAAGGGGTCGAAATCAACCCACTACAGTAACATATGCATACCCATGTTCATAGCAGCACAATTCGTCAACAGCCAAAATATGGAACCAACCAAGGTCTCTATCAACAGATGAATGGATTGCAAAATTATGGGAAATACACACAATGGAATTCTACTCAGCTCTAAAGAAAAAAAATCATGTCATTAGCAAGAAGATGGAAAGAGCTGGAGAACATCATGTTAGGTGAGATGAGCCAAGCACAGAAAGAGAAGGGACATATGTTTTCTTTAATATGCCCAAACTAGGGAGTATTAGGAATCCCCTCCCCCTTTTAATTGTACTGGGGATTGAAACCAAGGGCATTCTGTCTCCAAGCTACTTGCATAGCCCTTTATTATTTTTAAATCTGAAGCAAGGTTTTGCCGGTTGCTGAGTTCTCTCACACAAGTCATTTACATTTATTATGCTGGTCTTAAAAGCAGAGATGATGTAATTTTTAGGAAGCTGTCTGGTGTGGCCTCTCTGTCACTCCAGAGAATGGAGGAGGAGGATCTCAAGATCAAGGCTAGCCTCAAGAATAGTTTAGCAAGACTGTCTCAAAATGAAACAAAAAATGTTGGATATGTAGCTCAGTAGAGTATTTGCATAGCATCTCCGAGGACCTGGGTTTAAACCCTAGTACCACAAAAAGTCACTATCAAAAGTATTTCTGGTATAAAACAACAAAATAACAAAATATATGCAAACTTTTATGTATAACATACAAATTGACGTAAGGATATTTTTAACTAATTCCTACTTTTGTGGAACAAACTTAGCATTCAAACCTTTCCATTCTCCCAACAGAAAAAAAATTCAGGTCAAAATATCATTCTATTTTTTATTTTTTAACTAAAGGTTCTTCTAATTTTTTTTATAAAACAGAGGTATAAGAATAGAAAAGACATTTCTGAATCAAATAACTTAAGAATTTTTCTAGCAGATATCAAGACCTATGAACTATGATAAAACTATATAGTGATGGATCAATAAACAAATGAAACAGAATGAGAGCCCGGAAAGAGACCTGTATATAAGTGAAAATTGATATATGCCAGAAATGGCATCTCCTATCAGTGAAAAAAGGATAGACTTTTGAGTCAATACTTTTAGAGCAATTAAATTTTCATTCGAAGGAAATTAAATTGATTCCCTAAGTCTCATGGTACACAAAATTTTATTCTAGTTGGATTAAATATACTATTTAAAAAACACAATCTATTCTATAAAGAAAATGAATGCATCAGCTAGAAATGGAAGTGATTTGCAGATGTTTGCAACACTGGACATAGGATTAGGCAGAGAATATGTAAAGAATGGCCATAAATCAACAATAAAAGGACAAGCAAATTAAAATGATTTTGCAGTAATGAAAAATGGTATGCCCACAAACATAAAAAAATGTGATCTTTTCAACATCATTAATAAAGGGGATACACAAAAGTTAAAGTCACAGTGTGGTGGCTTTTTACAGTCACCAAATGGTAAAAAATTTTAAAGTCTCACAATTTTAAATGTTGAAGAGAATAGAAAATAATAATACACTGGTGGCAGGGTGACTTGATCATTCTGGAAAACAATTTGGTTTGGTCTAGGACCCAGGAATTACCAGTTCTAGCCATATTTTTCCATGTGTGTACCAGAAGACATGCAAATTTATATAAGGAAATGTATAAATGAGCTGCAGTATTTTTTATAATGGAATCCTACATAAACAATAAATATGAATGAACTCCAGCTCTATGCTGAGTCTCAGATATAGAAAGCAACATTTAGTTTTTTAAAAGGCAATTATAAAAGAATACATTCAGTGTAACTTCACTTTTATAAAGTTCAAAGGTATGCATATGTAGTAAACTATAAAAAAGTCAAAAAATGTAAAATGAATTCTAGAATTGTAATTTGTAGTTATTTGGTGAAAGGGAGATACAAATGGACACAAAAGTACATTCAGATCTTTAAAGTACTGGTGATTTGACTTTTATGTATGGACAGTTATTTTATTATTTTATGGAACCAGCAATTTATCAAAGTATTTTTGTCTGAATTAAATATTTTAAAGTCTTATTTAAAAATAAGCTATAAAATGTGTTATATGATTATAGAAAAATACAAGAAAAGGGAGGATGTGAAGGAAGGCACAATGAGGAAGGGATGCAGGAAATTATGATTGTAAAACTTTTGAGAATACAAAAATTCAACATATTAAACAAACATGTATTTAGTAATTAAGATGTGCCAGAAAGAAACAGCTTCTTCAGTACTCTTCAACAACAAAATTCTTTTCCATGAATGATCTGAAACACAAGAAACTTTAATTTTAATTTTTTATTATAAGCAGGGCATGGTGGCATATGCTTGTAATCTCAGTATTTGAGAGGCTAAGACAGAAGGATTGCAAGTTCAAGTACAGCCTCAACAAATAGTGAGACTATCATCAATCTAGCAAGATCCTGTTTTGTTTTGGTTTTGTTTTGTTTTGTTTTGTTTTTTGTGGTACTGGGGTTAGAACTCAGAAGCATTCTGCTTCTGAGATACACCCCCAGCCCTGTTTTTATTCTTTATTTTTAAAAGAGGGTCTCTCTAAGTTGTGGAATACCTCACTAAATAGCTGATACCAGCCTCGAACCTGTGATTTTTCTGTCTCAGACTACCAAGTACTGGGATTGCAAGCATGTACCACCATACCCAGCTTGCAACACCCTGTTTTAAAATAAAAATAAAATAGGGCTAAGGGTGTAGCTCGGAGATGGAACTCAGCACTACAATAAATAAATAAAATAAATAAATAAATTTGATTATAAGCTTCTATGTCAAGAAATCATAAATAAATTTGAATTTCCAAGTGGAAATTTGTAAAACAAAACTGTTTATACCACCGGGCATGGTGGTGCACGCTTATAATCCCAGCATTCGGGAGGCTGAGACCTGAGGGTCACGGTTCGCGGACAGCCTCAGCTACTGAATGAGGTCTTTTGCAACTCAGTGAGACCCTGTTTCAAAATAAAGAATAAAAAATAGGGCAAGGGGTGTGTCTCGGAGGTCAAATGCTCCTGGGTTCCATCCCCAGACCACCCCCCCAAAAAAAAAACCCAAAATTGTTTATACCAAACAAAAGTTTTATATTCCTAATGTGTTTTCTGGAGAGGGAAGATCAAAAATAAACAAATCTCTCTCCAAACAAACAAAAAAAAATGAGGAGCAAATTATACAAATGGATACTATATATCAAATAAGTTTTAAAGTTCTGAAAATGCTTCTTAATCAAAGAAAAAGAAAAACAGATTTAAAAAAAAGAATTTCACTTTTTTTTCAATCTGTCAGTTTGCCAAAGATTGGAAAGATTTGTAAAATATTATGTAAGTCATTGAAAGTTAGCTGTACATCTGTTTCTGTTTCATTTTTTCTAAGATAATAGGATTTAACTTTTCAGAAGTGCATTTGGGGTATCAACATAAACGTGTGCACATATGTTATGTGTTGGATCTGGAGAATCCCCCAAAGCCTCATGTGTTCAGAGGTGGGGCTTTGGGATAGTGACTGGATCATGAGAATGTCAACCTCATCATTGGATTAATACATAGATGGCTGAATCAATGAATTAATCTACTGGGAGATAAGACCTTATCTATTTATGTACTGAGAGACAAGACCTGGTTGGAGGAAGCAGTTTTCGGGAGGCATGCCCTAGAATGGGTTTTCTTTTCCCAGCTCCTTCCTCCCCCTGCCCTGTCTGCTCACCAGTTGCCAGTTGTCATGACCTGAGTAACCCTCTTCCACCACACTCTGCTGCCATGACGTTCTGGCTCACCTCAGGCCCAGAGAGATGGAGACAGCAAACATGGAGTGAGTCTTCTGAAACCGTGAGCCAAGACAAATATTTTCTCTGTTAAATCATTCTTATCATGTATTTTGGTCACAGTGGCATAAAGCTAACACATTATTAAATTTTACTACAAAAGAATACTTGAGCATTATTAATTTTTTTACTACAAAAGTATACATTTAGCAATGTTTTCTAAAAACAAAGGAGATCATTTCAAAGCCATAAATATGTTAGATGGTTTACCACATGATTTTTTTTATAATAATTAAAATCAGAAAACAGCATGCATCAGTAGGGTACATGTCATAAATTATGGATCATATAAATGATGCTATAAACTAATATTACTGATACCAAAATTAGTGATTGAAAACAGGTTGTAAAACTTGATTCCTCTGGAAGATGGAATTTTTATTTTCTTTTTATGAATTTACTTAATGATAAACACACTTATACGTGCATAATCTTATATATAAAATTTATTTATTTGTTTATTTACTTTAAAAACAAGAGAGAAAACAAATTTCCCAACATGCAGGCACACTGTTTGGAAACAATCTTCAAGAATATGACAATAACCAGGAGTGGTGGCGCATGCTTGTAATCCCCGCACTTGGGAGGCTGAGACAAGAGGATCACGCAGGTTCAAAGCCAGCCTCAGCTACTTAGTGAGGCTCTCAACAACTTAGTGAGACCCTGTTTCCAAATAAAATATAAAATAGGTCTGGGAGTATAGCCCTGAGGTAGAAAGCCTCTGGGTTCCACCCCCAGTACCACCAAAAAACAAAAAGAAGAAGAAAAAGAATATGACAACAGTTACGAAAATTAATTAGATACCTTTTTTATGTCAAACTTAATTTTTCATAAAAACTATGAAAGGTACAACTTGAGAAGTTAAGCAATATATGCAAATCTAAATAACAAAGAAGCGACTCAGGTAGCATTTGAAAACGGGTACCTCTTAATTCACAAATCCATACTCTTGTATAACCTAGGGGTTCTTATCTCAGATTATGTATATTGGCCATAGACAGGATTCGAAGCATCTGTGAATCTGATTAAATTGTAAACAAAATCCTATTCATGTGTGAATTTTTTGGATAAGTATCTATATCAAAAAAAAGTTCCTTTATATAGCTCCAAATGATTAAGGACTCCAACTAGGAGGGAATAAGAATCCACGAGCAATCACCCTCCCTGTTTTATGGTGCTTCTAGCTCCCTGCTGCAGAAGATAATATATTTTCCCCTCTTCCTATTACTCTTCTTCCTACCACCATCCCATCTCTTGTGTTCATGAACTTGAAAAATTTTATCTGAGAATAAACAGACATTTGCCCTGTGAATTTGCTTTTCCTAACCTGTGCTGGTCAGGACTATTACTGACCTAGTAGTAGGTCAGGCTCAACTACTTCAGACAGCTAAAGTGCAATGCGCCTCTGTGTGATCAGGGTCTTTGCCTTGGTGGAGGACACTAAATAATGTCATCACTACCTTTTTTCTTTGTTCTAACATCAATTATTTGATCACCCACTGGTGTACTACAATGCAGTTCTAGCACCTGAAATCAGTGCAGATCTCAGAAGTTAAAAGACACAATTCCTAATGAGAATGTCACCATTTAAGATGCTAACCACACTTTGGAGGTTTCCAGACCAATTGAATTTCTGAGTTACTGACTTACAAAGTCCATGGTTTCCATGAGTCCCTGGAATATTTGCTAGAGTAATTCACAGAATCCAAGGAAATTTGCTAGAGTAACTCACAGACCTCAAGAAATGCTGTTATTTTTATGTTTTATAATAAAGTATGGAACCTTAGACCTGTCTGATGAAGAGACACATATGTTGTTGTCTAGGAGGATCCTAAATATGCAACTTCCATGTTCTTTCTGATGGAATCAGGATATACCACCATCTTTTCACATCAATGCGTTCACACAGTAAGAAAATGCCACTGAATGTCAGTGTCCAGAATTTTTATTGGAGCTTTGCTACATGGGTATGACTGACTAAATCATTGACCATATGAATTAACTCAATCTCCAGTTCAGCTCTTTTGCCCAGTAAGAGTGGCTCAAAACCCTAATTTTCTAATTATAGGGTCACAGTTCTTTCTGCTGATCAGCTTCCACCTATAGGCCAGCATGAGTCCTCTCATTATGCTGAACTCAGGTGTGATCCAAAGGTTCGTGAATGAGAAAGAAGCATCATTCAGGACACTCCAAGGGTTTAGAAGCTCCATGCCAGCAACCTAAAACAAAGGTCAAACAGGTTCTTCACTATCAAAAATCCTTTCCCTTTCAATATGTCTTTTCTATTTCTTGGTTTCTCTTCATCTTCCTCAGTTTCTTTTCACTTCTTCCTTTTATTCACATTCCATCTGTGTTTCTGACTTCATCCTGTCACTTGAATTTGGAGCTGAAAATGTTGCCTGTGCTTTGTTTCATCAAGGAGAAGCATGTGGGAGGACTGCACACATTCATCAAAAGACAGCAGTTGAAATTATCTGTAGAATTGACTCTACTGTGGATCTGGAAAGTCTCTCAAAGGCCTAAGTGTTAAAAGCTTGTTCCTAGTGTGGTGCTACTGAAAGGTGTTGGAAACTTGATGTCATGAGGCCTAGTGGGAATTCTTCTGGCCACCGAATTGTGCTATTGTTGAGGCCAGAAGAAGCCCAGACCCTCCTGTTGTTCTTTCTTTCTTTGACTTCCCAACCACAAGGTCAGCAGCTTTCCTCTACCATATGATCCGCACTGTGATGAACTAGAGCCCACTAGAAGCCTTCTCATCATAGACTGAAATTTTCAAAACTATCAGCCAAAAAAATAAACTTTTTTGTCTAGTTGATTTATCTCAGGTGTTTGTAACGGTAACAGGAAGCAGACTAGCAATAGTTATAGAAATGTACCCTCTGTGAATTCAAGGCAGAAACGATGGTGAGGAAACATGTAAACAACACACATATCCTGAAAAATAAAACCAAGCTACTTATTAAACCTTTCTTTTATGGTGAAAAATAATGTTTCTTAAATTTTAAGGACAGGCAAAATGCCTGATGATCTTGTTAACATGCAGATTCTTATTCAGTAGCTCTGAGGTAGGGCCCAAGAGTCTACACAAGAAAAACCACAGAAGATATAGAATCCAGTGCAAAACTAAAATTTAAGGACCCTGTTCAAAATTAAGAATTTGAAATGGCACTAACAGTGCATTAAACTGAGCACAGAGCCCTTCTGAGAATAGAGCGCCCTAGGACTGACAGGCCACATGCTGATGATCTCTGACAGAGAATTTCTAACAAGCACTCAGGAAGACTGATGCTAATGATCCATAGAACATAATTTTTGTAGCAAAGATCTAAAATATTCCAAATCACCTGCCCTTCATTTTGAATTCAGTTTTTGTTAGTCCTTTAACTTCATTTTCCTTAAAATAAAATACGTATTAGGAAAATTAACCAAGACGTTTGGGTGCTAGAATTTCTCAGGGACCAATATTTTGTTTTTTTGTTGCTTTAGGATATTCGATAAATATTTGTTAAATTGATGAATAATGTAGTACATGAATATATGAGGTTTTTAATTTTTTTTCTTTATTCTTACTTCCTGTCATATCCTTTTTATCCCAAACTCTCCACTTTGAATAGTCTGCATGAAAATCATATTATTCTTCCCTACCTTCAGTTCTATCCACATTCATATCTCCCAGGATGTCCAAGTCCAAGCTACTGTCTTCAGGCTGTTATGTGACTATGATCTTTAGCAGGCTAATTCTAGTACCAGAAATGTGTAAGTGGTTTGTCTAATTTCTAGAGAGTACAAGGTTTAAATTTTTAAGTATCTTTAATATGTTTGAACATTTTGTATAGATTTCAAAAATATATTGGACATATCCATTACCTTTCAAACAGAAAGTGAAGAACATGACTGGATCCTGGGGTTCACTCGACATTTTATGGAGTGCTGTGAAACAACAAAACAACTTTGTAAGTTGTGAGAGTCTACTTGCCTCACACACAGTAACCCAGATCACAGAATCTTTGACGTCTTGATTTCACTTTTTTGTGTGCATTTAAAAAAAAAAATTCTTCCTAAATTATGACCTATAACTTCTTAGGGTTGTTCATTTGCTTATCTAAAATAAAATTTCTACTGTCAAACTTTTAATGTGGTTTTGAAAATTCAGATAGTAAAGCTTAACGAGATAATTCCATAGCAAATAGTGATTTATGAAGACTGACTGTAAATATAAGAAATTCACCTATGAATAAAAATAATTTGAACTTTAAGTTTTACTATATAATCTGTGACATCCATTTTGGATAGTAAGGGATCTAAATAATTATACTCTATTCATGAATTTGCCTTACAGTAAAGTCCCCCATTCTAATTTACACTTGGGTTCCAACTGATCGTTAGGCCTCAACATATTTTTGAGTAGACTGGTCTGCAATTTCCAAGTATTTTAATCTTCTTAAAAATAGCTTTAGTCCCTGTTCTAAAATGTTTCTAATTTTACATGTAATAAATCACTTTAATACTCAGCTATTCAGAAATTGGTCATTTGGCATATAGATAATTGGGTACCATTCTATCTTGACTACATCTCTCCTTTTGCCCCATAATCAGCCTTACTTCATTGCTTAGAGAGAAGTGTTGCTGTGCTAATGCTTAAAATAATATACTAATTTTTAAGCATTTAGCCATCTTTTGTTACCACTCTCAAATGTGTTGAAATTGGCCAACAGTTATAGGACATATAATAAAGAGGAGAAGACCAAACCAGAATACCAGTCTTTGCCACCAGGTCTTCATGTTCGGTACTGACTGAATGTCGTCATTGATGAAGTTCTGGGGGAAGGAAGGCACAAAGATTGTTAAGGATCAGTCACTCCTTAAAGGCAAATATGCCTCTGCCTTTATTTACCAGGAATTTAAGTTTAACGAAGAGAATATATAACATACACACACACACACACACACACACACACACACACACACATCACATATGTGTACATACGTACAGAAATGCATGTGCACATTTAGATGCATATATCTGAGTATTGTGATAAGGAAAGATTGGGAAAGAGAAAAATGGAAGAGGAAATCTGAAGTAACCCGGGGGAAAGAGAAGAGATTTCAGCTGAACTGAAATAAATACACGGTGCAGATCTGTGTTCTTACCAACTTATGTCCCCATCGAGATTACTGAAGCAGCTAGTGTTCACTTTGACATTTCCAACTGGAATACTAAAAATTTCAGAGAACAGAAAAGCTCTCCAAATTTGTTTAGAGGGGAAAATAAATAATAACCCACGAAACTGCAGGGTATTCTTGGGGGCTGAAGCAAAAGTCAGGGTTGAGGGAGGGGATCCAGCAAGGAAGGAGTTCATCCTTAGAAGACTTTTTCTTTCAATGACCCCACAACAGGGAATCATCAAAGCAAAAAGCTCTCCCAGCCCAAATTTGTTGCCAATTCCAAGAAGACTAGAAACTCCCCAAATTACCCCAGCAAAGAAGGAAGTGATAGAAAATACATTCAGATCAGATACATTTCATCATCTCAGCAGCCTCATTTACTTGCTGTAATTCTTACAGTCTCTTATCAGAACCCCTGTTGACTTCCAAATCCCTTTGCTTTTTTTCTTCTGGTCCTCAACTCCACTGGGCACGTGTGCCCAGGAGAAGATAAATGGCTTGGGCCAAGTCCTGAAATGGTGCACAAATCTGTCATAAGTTCATTCTAAATCAACTGGAAGCAACAAAAGCCTTTTGTTTTGTTTTCTTTTCTCATCCATGTCGCGCTGGGACCACCAGATGGCGCTGTTGCAGGTCGGCTCTTGGAGCCTGTGGGAGTCCTGGAAGTGCCAGGCTCGAAGTAGTACCGGGACCTGTGGAGAGCGGTGTTCCTCCTAAAGCCAGGAGGAGTTCCCTCCCAAAGTTCATTCTGAAGCAGCAGGAAGCTACCAGGCAGTTTTCTTTATGCCTCACCCATCAGATCACCATTTAAAGGTACTGGATTTTCAGAAATGACTCTGGAGCCAAAGACAAAACCCAAAGAAATAAGTAGAGCCAGCCCAACAAAGCTCTGGAGCTTCACCTCGCCCTTTGGTTGTTTCTTTCCACTGGTCAGCTCCTTCCCTGCCCTTCAGTGCCACCCAGTCACCCTTGCTAACAACACACACTAGCACTTTAAGATGCAAATGTTAAGATGCAAATAAGGACTAACCACACTGGCCAACCAAAGAAAGCTCCCATTGATTTCCTGTGTTGTAAATTGATCCAAATAATTTCTGTGCCTTCAGAGGCTCATTAACTCCCTAATTTGAAATAATCTGAACATAAGCCCAGTTAAAGTTTTCTCTTGCCCTGTGTCCAGACTCATTTAGCTCAATTTCTTAGAGCACAGTAACGAGGAATCCAAAGCTCAGGTGCCCACTGGGCTTTACCTAGTTCCACTCTCAGACTCCTTATCCACAAATCGAGCCAACAGTCTAGGACTAAGGTCAGAAAAGGACCGCAAGGATAAGGAATGGGAAAGAAAGCACAAATATACTGATTACCAGAGGAGAAAAGACCCCAGATCTCCGATTTTGGTTTGAAGAATGGGAGGAAAGAAAAACCCACACTGCCTCTCCTATTGAATGCAGATATAAATCTGCACAGAGTGCAGACAGCATCTCTTTGAATAGTCTAAATAGTACACAATAACAGAGGCGTTGAGGAAGAAGATAAAAACTT
The DNA here is from genome assembly GCF_963383645.1 of Muscardinus avellanarius. NCBI lineage: Eukaryota > Metazoa > Chordata > Mammalia > Rodentia > Gliridae > Muscardinus > Muscardinus avellanarius. The sequence continues at coordinate 127,776,644 of NC_137786.1, read as the reverse complement.
GAAGTGTCACCAGTTGACAGGGAGTTTCACATCTTTCCTCCTCTTTCCCCCATTGTAGACACACAGTAGCACACAAGCAACAAGCCAGTAGTGACCTTGAAGAAGGAACACTGCAAGAAAAAAGGGGAAAAGAAATAAAACTGTGCCTATTCACAGGTGACATAATCCACAATGTAGAAAACCTCCAAGGAACCTGCAAGAGTGCTGCGAGAAATAAGTGGGTTTAGCTTAGCAAAGTCAACACAGAAAAATTAATTGTATTTCTATATAGTAGCAATGAATAACTTGAAACAATTGGTTTTTGTAGTAATAGGGATGGAACCCAGGAATGTTCTACATATGAGAAAAACCTCCAGCCCCGTTTTTTGTTGTTTTTGTTTTGTTTTGTTTTTTGTTTTTTTGTGGTACTTGGGAGTGGAACACAGGGACTTTTTTTTTTTTTAACCTCTGGGCTATACTCCCAGACCTATTTTATATTTTATTTGAAAACAGAGTCTCGCTAAGTTGCTGAGAGCCTCATTAAGCAGCTGAGGCTGGCTTCGAACCTGTGTGACCCTCCTGTCTCAGCCTCTCAAGCACTGGGATTACAAGCGTGTGCCACCACACCCAGCTCATTTTAATTTTAATTTTGAAAACAGAGTCTAAGTTGCTGAGAACCTTGCTAAATTACTGAGGCTGGCCCCAATACTGGGATCCTTCTGTCTCAGCCTCCCAAGTACTTGGATTACAGGCATGTATTACCATATCCTATTTAATACGCAACAATTTTTTTTAAATTGTGTAAAATATCTTTAAAAACACACAAAATACTTAGATATAAACCTAATAATATATATATATATATATATATATATCTGATAAAGACTATAAAAGGCTGATAATAGAAACCACACAGCTAAGTAAATGGAGAGACATTACAGTGCTCCTAGATTGGAAGACTCAAATGGGAAAGATATTAATCCTCAAATTTAAGTACAGGTAGCACAATTTCCACGGTCAAAATAATCCGATATAAAAATTGGTTAAGGGTGTGAGGGCGACCTGGCAGCTACATCGGTCACCCTAGTGATTGATTAATTGGGCTGATCTGGCTGGCTAAGCGGGTATCTCCTTCCTCCCTCACCACTCCATGTGCTTCCCTCTCAAAGCCACAAGCTCAGTGGAAGAGGAAGACCTTCCCCGAATAGAAGAGGATCGGTCTTCTGCCCAGGGTATCGGAGTAGCTGTGCTCCCCTGCTAGAATCTCCAAACAAGCTCTCAGGGTCCATTGGTAGGAGAATGTAGGGTAGTCAAGCTTCTAAGGCCTCAGACACATCCAAATGAGGTACTGCAACAAAAATTTAAAGATGGTTAAAATATTTTGAACAGACTTGTCACTTAAGGGAGTTTTACATAGTAATAAATAAATAAATAAACACATGGAAAGATGATCAATAACAACAACTACAAAAATGCAAATTAAAACCAAAAGAGACCCCACTCCATACTTGTTAGAATGGCTAAAATAAAACATTTTGATACTGCCCAGTGCTGGTGAGGACACAGGGCAGCTGGGACTCAGACATTCCAGTTGGGAATATAAAACAATACAACCACGCTATCATCAGTTTTTTTAGAGCTGAATATAATTCACCATATGATTCAGAAATTCTCAGGTATTTTATCTTAGAGACATAAAAATTTATATTCACACACAAAAAAATCTATACATCAAAGATTTATAGCAACGCTGTTTATAGTTCCCAAATCTAGAAGCAGTCTACAGGTCTTTCCATGAGTGAATGGGTCAGCAGCAGTGCCTTTGTACAGTAGGATACCACTCAGCAACAGAAAAATGCAAACTCTTTTTTTGTTGTTGTTTGTTTGTTTGTTTGTTTGTGGAACCAGGAATGGAACCCAGGGGCGTTATACCTCCAAGCCACACCCGCAGCCCTATTTTTTATCCTTTATTTTGAAACAGGGCCTCACTGAGTTGTGAAGGGCCTCACTAAGCAACTAAGTAACTGAGGCTATCTGTGAACTTCCAATCCACTAAGTAGCTGAGGCTATCTGTGAACCTCCGATCTCTGCCTCCCAAATTCTGGGATTACAAGCTTGTGACCCCACGCCTGGCCAAATACAAACTCTTGATAGACAACCTAATAGAATCTTAAAGGCTTCATATAAAGTGAAAGAAGCAAGCCTCAAAAGTTTACATACTGCAAATTCCATTTATATGACTTTTTCCAAAAGAAAACTTTACATAATAGAGGATAAATGAGAATCTACCAAGAATTAGAGACGTTGGGTACCTCAAACAAGCAGTTTAAGTAAGTGTGTGTGTGTGTGTGTGTGTGTGTGTGTATGCGCGTGCGTGCGTGCGCACGCACGTGTGTGTGCATGGAGGTGTGAGATTTAATTTTTCTGCATTCTTTGGTTATATCACTCCATATAAGTAATAGTATTCATAGAAATGTGTTCTCCACAAAGATTCAGTTTTACTGTATATTAATTTAAAAATAAAACTTTAAAAACTCAATCTCTGCTGACAAGCAATCAATAATATTCACTTGACAAGTCCAGAGGAAAACACATTTTGTTCTGTAGGGTGGAAAGTGCAAATAAAATGAATTGTACATACCCTTCTGGCACAGATACTTTACATACATTATCTCATTTAATCCGTACAACTCTCCAATTGGTTGGGGCTTAAAAAGGGGAAATGGGCATTTAGGACAGGTAAGCAAAATGTTCAAGATTAGATAGGCAGTAAGTAGAGGACCATGCATTTGAAAAGGCATTCGTCTGCTTTCAAAGACTGCATGCCTACCTGCTATGAGGTAGCTTCTCAGACATTCGTTTAAAGGAGGCAAGATAATGCTAGTTAGAAAGTAAACATTCTAATCATTTTAAAACCATATTGGAAACTGAAAACATATCTATTTATTAAACTAGCCCCAGTAAGACTTCTACTTGGGAATGTCTTATCAGCAATGAGTTAGTATTTCTGCACAATTCTAAAAAGTCTTTCTTGAAAGCCTATAATTCTGCTGTCGATCTAATTCTGATTGACCCTACCTTTGCTTAGTACTCCTGGGTAAGACTTTTACGGTATGACATACCTTTCAGAGATGAAAGGATCCATTTCAGAGCTTGTTCTGTATCAGAGCTGAAGTCTTACTCAGGCTCTAATTAAATCCGGCATTGCTATTTAAACCCTGTGATTTAAGAACAAGATGTAACAGTGGCTCAACCCTTTAAAGTAAAACACTATTCTATATGCAGTTAGTAGAGTGTCAGTGATCTGAGTTTGTGTGGGGGACCCATGGACATGGCCCAGATAGGACTGCTCTCATTCTCTCTTACCCAGGAAAGGACTAGTGCATGCTGTATCCCACCACCACTTGGTTGGATATCACTGATGCCCCCAAAATTAGGCTAAGTGATTTCAGCCAATCACAGAAAGTGAAGAGTCATGTGTTTTTTTTCATGTGTGTAAGAGATGGAGAAATGGGATCCAACAGGGACTCCACCTTCCAAAGGAGAAACTGCCAATGAGTGGT